>NC_143014.1:321192066-321353561 GCF_055824585.1 Amblyomma mixtum
TGGTGAAGGTGATGCTTGGTATGGTGAAGGTGATACTTGGTATGGTGAAGGTGATGCTTGCTATGGTGAAGGTGATGCTTGCTATGGTCGAGGTGATGCTTGCTATGGTGGAGGTGATGCTTGCTATGGTGGAGGTGATGCTTGCTATGGTGGAGGTATGATTGCTATGGTGGAGGTATGCTTGCTATGGTGAAGGTGATGCTTGCTATGGTGGAGGTGATGCTTGCTATGGTGAAGGTGATGCTTGCTATGGTGGAGGTGATGCTTGCTATGGTGGAGGTGATGCTTGCTATGGTGAAGGTGATGCTTGCTATGGTGAAGGTGATGCTTGCTATGGTGGAGGTGATGCTTGCTATGGTGAAGGTGATGCTTGCTATGGTGAAGGTGATGCTTGCTATGGTGAAGGTGATGCTTGGTATGGTGAAGGTGATGCTTGGTATGGTGAAGGTGATGCTTGGTATGGTGAAGGTGATGCTTGGTATGGTGAAGGTGATGCTTGGTATGGTGAAGGTGATGCTTGGTATGGTGAATGTGATGCTTGGTATGGTGAAGGTGATACTTGCTATGGCGGAAGTCGATGCTTGCTATGGCGAAAGTGATGCTTGCTATGGTGAAGGTGATGCTTGCTATGGTGAAGGTGATGCTTGCTATGGTGAAGGTGATGCTTGCTATGGTGAAGGTGATGCTTGCTATGGTGAACGTGATGCTTGCTATGGTGAAGGTGATGCTTGCTATGGTGAAGGTGATGCTTGCTATGGTGAAGGTGATGCTTGGTATGGTGAAGGTGATGCTTGGTATGGTGAAGGTGATGCTTGGTATGGTGAAGGTGATGCTTGGTATGGTGAAGGTGATGCTTGGTATGGTGAAGGTGATGCTTGGTATGGTGAAGGTGATGCTTGGTATGGTGAAGGTGATACTTGGTATGGTGAAGGTGATACTTGCTATGGCGGAAGTCGATGCTTGCTATGGTGAAGGTGATGCTTGGTATGGTGAAGGTGATGCTTGGTATGGTGAAGGTGATGCTTGGTAAGGTGAAGGTGATGCTTGCTATGGTGAAGGTGATGCTTGGTATGGTGAAGGTGATGCTTGGTATGGTGAAGGTGATGCTTGGTATGGTGAAGGTGATGCTTGCTATGGTGAAGGTGATGCTTGCTATGGTCGAGGTGATGCTTGCTATGGTGGAGGTGATGCTTGCTATGGTGGAGGTGATGCTTGCTATGGTGGAGGTATGATTGCTATGGTGGAGGTATGCTTGCTATGGTGAAGGTGATGCTTGCTATGGTGGAGGTGATGCTTGCTATGGTGAAGGTGATGCTTGCTATGGTGGAGGTGATGCTTGCTATGGTGGAGGTGATGCTTGCTATGGTGAAGGTGATGCTTGCTATGGTGAAGGTGATGCTTGCTATGGTGACGGTGATGCTTGCTATGGTGAAGGTGATGCTTGCTATGGTGAAGGTGATGCTTGCTATGGTGAAGGTGATGCTTGCTATGGTGAAGGTGATGCTTGCTATGGTGAAGGTGATGCTTGCTATGGTGAAGGTGATGCTTGCTATGGTGAAGGTGATGCTTGCTATGGTGAAGGTGATGCTTGCTATGGTGAAGGTGATGAATGCTATGGTGAAGGTGATGCATGCTATGGTGAAGGTGATGCTTGCTATGGTGAAGGTGATGCTTGCTCTGGTGAAGATGATGCTTGCTATGGTGGAGGTGATGCTTGCTATGGTGGAGGTGATGCTTGCTATGGTGGAGGTGATGCTTGCTATGGTGAAGGTGATGCTTGCTATGGTGGAGGTGATGCTTGCTATGGTGGAGGTGATGCTTGCTATGGTGGAGGTGATGCTTGCTATGGTGAAGGTGATGCTTGCTATGGTGAAGGTGATTCTTGCTATGGTGAAGGTGATGCTTGCTATGGTTAAGGTGATGCTTGCTATGGTGAAGGTGATGCTTGCTATGGTGAAGGTGATGCTTGCTATGGTGAAGGTGATGCTTGCTATGGTGAAGGTGATGCTTGCTATGGTGAAGGTGATGCTTGCTATGGTGAAGGTGATGCTTGCTATGGTGGAGGTGATGCTTGCTATGGTGGAGGTGATGCTTGCTATGGAGGAGGTGATGCTTGGTATGGTGAAGGTGATGCTTGGTATGGTGAAGGTGATGCTTGGTATGGTGAAGGTGATGCTTGGTATGGTGAAGGTGATGCTTGGTATGGTGAAGGTGATGCTTGGTATGGTGAAGGTGATGCTTGGTATGGTGAAGGTGATGCTTGTTATGGTGAAGGTGATGCTTGGTATGGTGAAGGTGATGCTTGGTATGGTGAAGGTGATGCTTGGTATGGTGAAGGTGATGCTTGGTATGGTGAAGGTGATGCTTGGTATGGTGAAGGTGATGCTTGGTATGGTGAAGGTGATGCTTGCTATGGTGGAGGTGATGCTTGCTATGGTGGAGGTGATGCTTGCTATGGTGGAGGTGATGCTTGCTATGGTGGAGTTGATGCTTGCTATGGTGGAGGTGATGCTTGCTATGGTGGAGGTGATGCTTGCTATGGTGGAGGTGATGCTTGCTATGGTGGAGGTGATGCTTGCTATGGTGGAGGTGATGCTTGCTATGGTGAAGGTGATGCTTGGTATGGTGAAGGTGATGCTTGGTATGGTGAAGGTGTTGCTTGGTATGGTGAAGGTGTTGCTTGGTATGGTGAAGGTGATGCTTGGTATGGTGAAGGTGATGCTTGCTATGGTGGAGGTGATGCTTGCTATGGTGGAGGTGATGCTTGCTATGGTGGAGGTGATGCTTGCTATGGTGGAGGTGATGCTTGCTATGGTGAAGGTGATGCTTGCTATGGTGAAGGTGATGCTTGCTATGGTGAAGGTGATGCTTGCTATGGTGAAGGTGATGCTTGCTATGGTGAAGGTGATGCTTGCTATGGTGAAGGTGATGCTTGGTATGGTGAAGGTGATGCTTGGTATGGTGAAGGTGATGCTTGGTATGGTGAAGGTGATGCTTGGTATGGTGAAGGTGATGCTTGGTATGGTGAAGGTGATGCTTGGTATGGTGAAGGTGATGCTTGGTATGGTGAAGGTGATGCTTGCTATGGTGAAGGTGATGCTTGCTATGGTGAAGGTGATGCTTGCTATGGTGAAGGTGATGCTTGCTATGGTGGAGGTGATGCTTGCTATGGTGGAGGTGATGCTTGCTATGGTGGCGGTGATGCTTGCTATGGTGAAGGTGATGCTTGCTATGGTAAAGCTGATGCTTGCTATGGTGAAGGTGATGCTTGGTATGGTGAAGGTGATGCTTGGTATGGTGAAGGTGATGCTTGGTATGGTGAAGGTGATGCTTGGTATGGTGAAGGTGATGCTTGGTATGGTGAAGGTGATGCTTGGTATGGTGAAGGTGATGCTTGGTATGGTGAAGGTGATGCTTGGTATGGTGAAGGTGATACTTGCTATGGCGGAAGTCGATGCTTGCTATGGCGAAAGTGATGCTTGCTATGGTGAAGGTGATGCTTGCTATGGTGAAGGTGATGCTTGCTATGGTGAAGGTGATGCTTGCTATGGTGAAGGTGATGCATGCTATGGTGAAGGTGATGCTTGCTATGGTGAACGTGATGCTTGCTATGGTGAAGGTGATGCTTGCTATGGTGAAGGTGACGCTTGCTATGGTGAAGGTGATGCTTGGTATGGTGAAGGTGATGCTTGGTATGGTGAAGGTGATGCTTGGTATGGTGAAGGTGATGCTTGGTATGGTGAAGGTGATGCTTGGTATGGTGAAGGTGATGCTTGGTATGGTGAAGGTGATGCTTGGTATGGTGAAGGTGATACTTGGTATGGTGAAGGTGATACTTGCTATGGCGGAAGTCGATGCTTGCTATGGTGAAGGTGATGCTTGGTATGGTGAAGGTGATGCTTGGTATGGTGAAGGTGCTGCTTGGTATGGTGAAGGTGATGCTTGGTATGGTGAAGGTGATGCTTGGTATGGTGAAGGTGATGCTTGGTATGGTGAAGGTGATGCTTGGTATGGTGAAGGTGATGCTTGGTATGGTGAAGGTGATGCTTGGTATGGTGAAGGTGATGCTTGGTATGGTGAAGGTGATGCTTGGTATGGTGAAGGTGATGCTTGGTATGGTGAGGTGATACTTGGTATGGTGAAGGTGATACTTGGTATGGTGAAGGTGATACTTGGTATGGTGAAGGTGATACTTGGTATGGTGAAGGTGATACTTGGTATGGTGAAGGTGATGCTTGCTATGGTGAAGGTGATGCTTGCTATGGTCGAGGTGATGCTTGCTATGGTGGAGGTGATGCTTGCTATGGTGGAGGTGATGCTTGCTATGGTGGAGGTATGCTTGCTATGGTGGAGGTATGCTTGCTATGGTGAAGGTGATGCTTGCTATGGTGGAGGTGATGCTTGCTATGGTGAAGGTGATGCTTGCTATGGTGGAGGTGATGCTTGCTATGGTGGAGGTGATGCTTGCTATGGTGAAGGTGATGCTTGCTATGGTGAAGGTGATGCTTGCTATGGTGAAGGTGATGCTTGCTATGGTGAAGGTGATGCTTGCTATGGTGAAGGTGATGCTTGCTATGGTGAAGGTGATGCTTGCTATGGTGAAGGTGCTGCTTGCTATGGTGAAGGTGATGCTTGCTATGGTGAAGGTGATGCTTGCTATGGTGAAGGTGATGCTTGCTATGGTGAAGGTGATGCTTGCTATGGTGTGGTGATGCTTGCTATGGTGAAGGTGATGCTTGCTATGGTGAAGGTGATGAATGCTATGGTGAAGGTGATGCATGCTATGGTGAAGGTGATGCTTGCTATGGTGAAGGTGATGCTTGCTCTGGTGAAGGTGATGCTTGCTATGGTGGAGGTGATGCTTGCTATGGTGGAGGTGATGCTTGCTATGGTGGAGGTGATGCTTGCTATGGTGAAGGTGATGCTTGCTATGGTGGAGGTGATGCTTGCTATGGTGGAGGTGATGCTTGCTATGGTGGAGGTGATGCTTGCTATGGTGAAGGTGATGCTTGCTATGGTGAAGGTGATGCTTGCTATGGTGAAGGTGATGCTTGCTATGGTTAAAGTGATGCTTGCTATGGTGAAGGTGATGCTTGCTATGGTGAAGGTGATGCTTGCTATGGTGAAGGTGATGCTTGCTATGGTGAAGGTGATGCTTGCTATGGTGAAGGTGATGCTTGCTATGGTGAAGGTGATGCTTGCTATGGTGGAGGTGATGCTTGCTATGGTGGAGGTGATGCTTGCTATGGAGGAGGTGATGCTTGGTATGGTGAAGGTGATGCTTGGTATGGTGAAGGTGATGCTTGGTATGGTGAAGGTGATGCTTGGTATGGTGAAGGTGATGCTTGGTATGGTGAAGGTGATACTTGGTATGGTGAAGGTGATACTTGGTATGGTGAAGGTGATGCTTGGTATGGTGAAGGTGATGCTTGGTATGGTGAAGGTGATGCTTCGTATGGTGAAGGTAATGCTTGGTATGGTGAAGGTGATGCTTGGTATGGTGAAGGTGATGCTTGGTATGGTGAAGGTGATGCTTGGTATGGTGAAGGTGATGCTTGTTATGGTGAAGGTGATGCTTGGTATGGTGAAGGTGATGCTTGGTATGGTGAAGGTGATGCTTGGTATGGTGAAGGTGATGCTTGGTATGGTGAAGGTGATGCTTGGTATGGTGAAGGTGATGCTTGGTATGGTGAAGGTGATGCTTGCTATGGTGGAGGTGATGCTTGCTATGGTGGAGGTGATGCTTGCTATGGTGGAGGTGATGCTTGGTATGGTAAAGGTGATGCTTGGTATGGTGAAGGTGATGCTTGCTATGGTGAAGGTGATGCTTGCTATGGTGAGGGTGATGCTTGCTATGGTGAAGGTGATGCTTGGTATGGTGAAGGTGATGCTTGCTATGGTGAAGGTGATACTTGGTATGGTGAAGGTGATGCTTGGTATGGTGAAGGTGATACTTGGTATGGTGAAGGTGATACTTGGTATGGTGAAGGTGATACTTGGTATGGTGAAGGTGATGCTTGGTATGGTAAAGGTGATGCTTGGTATGGTGAAGGTGATGCTTGGTATGGTGAAGGTGATGCTTGCTATGGTGAAGGTGATGCTTGCTATGGTGGAGGTGATGCTTGCTATGGTGGAGGTGATGCTAGCTATGGTGGAGGTGATGCTTGCTATGGTGGAGGTGATGCTTGCTATGGTGGAGGTGATGCTTGCTATGGTGGAGGTGATGCTTGCTATGGTGGAGGTGATGCTTGCTATGGTGGAGGTGATGCTTGCTATGGTGGAGGTGATGGTTGCTATGGTGGAGGTGATGCTTGCTATGGTGGAGGTGATGCTTGCTATGGTGGAGGTGATGCTTGCTATGGTGGAGGTGATGCTTGCTATGGTGGAGGTGATGCTTGCTATGGTGAAGGTGATGCTTGGTATGGTGAAGGTGATGCTTGGTATAGTGAAGGTGATGCTTGGTATGGTGAAGGTGAGGCTTGGTATGGTGAAGGTGATGCTTGGTATGGTGAAGGTGATGCTTGGTATGATGAAGGTGATGCTTGGTATAGTGAAGGTGATGCTTGGTATGGTGAAGGTGATGCTTGCTATGGTGGAGTTGATGCTTGCTATGGTGGAGGTGATGCTTGCTATGGTGGAGGTGATGCTTGCTATGGTGGAGGTGATGCTTGGTATGGTGAAGGTGATGCTTGGTATGGTGAAGGTGATGCTTGGTATGGTGAAGGTGATGCTTGGTATGGTGAAGGTGATGCTTGGTATGGTGAAGGTGATGCTTGGTATGGTGAAGGTGATGCTTGGTATGGTGAAGGTGATGCTTGGTATGGTGAAGGTGATGCTTGGTATGGTGAAGGTGATGCTTGGTATGGTGAAGGTGATGCTTGGTATGGTGAAGGTGATGCTTGGTATGGTGAAGGTGATGCTTGGTATGGTGAAGGTGATGCTTGGTATGGTGAAGGTGATGCTTGCTATGGTGAAGGTGATGCTTGCTATGGTGAAGGTGATGATTGCTATGGTGAGGGTGATGCTTGCTATGGTGAAGGTGATGCTTGCTATGGTGAGGGTGATGCTTGCTATGGTGAAGGTGATGCTTGGTATGGTGAAGGTGATGCTTGCTATGGTGAAGGTGATGCTTGGTATGGTGAAGGTGATGCTTGGTATGGTGAAGGTGATACTTGGTATGGTGAAGGTGATACTTGGTATGGTGAAGGTGATGCTTGGTATGGTAAAGGTGATGCTTGGTATGGTAAAGGTGATGCTTGGTATGGTGAAGGTGATGCTTGCTATGGTGAAGGTGATGCTTGCTATGGTGAGGGTGATGCTTGCTATGGTGAAGGTGATGCTTGGTATGGTGAAGGTGATGCTTGCTATGGTGAAGGTGATACTTGGTATGGTGAAGGTGATGCTTGGTATGGTGAAGGTGATACTTGGTATGGCGAAGGTGATACTTGGTATGGTGAAGGTGATACTTGGTATGGTGAAGGTGATGCTTGGTATGGTAAAGGTGATGCTTGGTATGGTGAAGGTGATGCTTGGTATGGTGAAGGTGATGCTTGCTATGGTGAAGGTGATGCTTGCTATGGTGGAGGTGATGCTTGCTATGGTGGAGGTGATGCTTGCTATGGTGGAGGTGACGCTTGCTATGGTGGAGGTGATGCTTGCTATGGTGGAGGTGATGCTTGCTATGGTGGAGGTGATGCTTGCTATGGTGGAGGTGATGCTTGCTATGGTGGAGGTGATGCTTGCTATGGTGGAGGTGATGGTTGCTATGGTGGAGGTGATGCTTGCTATGGTGGAGGTGATGCTTGCTATGGTGGAGGTGATGCTTGCTATGGTGGAGGTGATGCTTGCTATGGTGGAGGTGATGCTTGCTATGGTGAAGGTGATGCTTGGTATGGTGAAGGTGATGCTTGGTATAGTGAAGGTGATGCTTGGTATGGTGAAGGTGAGGCTTGGTATGGTGAAGGTGATGCTTGGTATGGTGAAGGTGATGCTTGGTATGATGAAGGTGATGCTTGGTATAGTGAAGGTGATGCTTGGTATGGTGAAGGTGATGCTTGCTATGGTGGAGTTGATGCTTGCTATGGTGGAGGTGATGCTTGCTATGGTGGAGGTGATGCTTGCTATGGTGGAGGTGATGCTTGCTATGGTGGAGGTGATGCTTGCTATGGTGAAGGTGATGCTTGGTATGGTGAAGGTGATGCTTGGTATGGTGAAGGTGATACTTGGTATGGTGAAGGTGATACTTGCTATGGCGGAAGTCGATGCTTGCTATGGTGAAGGTGATGCTTGGTATGGTGAAGGTGATGCTTGGTATGGTGAAGGTGATGCTTGGTATGGTGAAGGTGATGCTTGCTATGGTGAAGGTGATGCTTGGTATGGTGAAGGTGATGCTTGGTATGGTGAAGGTGATGCTTGGTATGGTGAAGGTGATGCTTGGTATGGTGAAGGTGATGCTTGGTATGGTGAAGGTGATGCTTGGTATGGTGAGGTGATACTTGGTATGGTGAAGGTGATACTTGGTATGGTGAAGGTGATACTTGGTATGGTGAAGGTGATACTTGGTATGGTGAAGGTGATACTTGGTATGGTGAAGGTGATGCTTGCTATGGTGAAGGTGATGCTTGCTATGGTCGAGGTGATGCTTGCTATGGTGGAGGTGATGCTTGCTATGGTGGAGGTGATGCTTGCTATGGTGGAGGTATGCTTGCTATGGTGGAGGTATGCTTGCTATGGTGAAGGTGATGCTTGCTATGGTGGAGGTGATGCTTGCTATGGTGAAGGTGATGCTTGCTATGGTGGAGGTGATGCTTGCTATGGTGGAGGTGATGCTTGCTATGGTGAAGGTGATGCATGCTATGGTGAACGTGATGCTTGCTATGGTGAAGGTGATGCTTGCTATGGTGAAGGTGATGCTTGCTATGGTGAAGGTGATGCTTGCTATGGTGAAGGTGATGCTTGCTATGGTGAAGGTGATGCTTGCTATGGTGAAGGTGATGCTTGCTATGGTGAAGGTGATGCTTGCTATGGTGAAGGTGATGAATGCTATGGTGAAGGTGATGCATGCTATGGTGAAGGTGATGCTTGCTCTGGTGAAGGTGATGCTTGCTATGGTGGAGGTGATGCTTGCTATGGTGGAGGTGATGCTTGCTATGGTGGAGGTGATGCTTGCTATGGTGAAGGTGATGCTTGCTATGGTGGAGGTGATGCTTGCTATGGTGGAGGTGATGCTTGCTATGGTGGAGGTGATGCTTGCTATGGTGAAGGTGATGCTTGCTATGGTGAAGGTGATGCTTGCTATGGTGAAGGTGATGCTTGCTATGGTTAAGGTGATGCTTGCTATGGTGAAGGTGATGCTTGCTATGGTGAAGGTGATGCTTGCTATGGTGAAGGTGATGCTTGCTATGGTGAAGGTGATGCTTGCTATGGTGAAGGTGATGCTTGCTATGGTGAAGGTGATGCTTGCTATGGTGAAGGTGATGCTTGCTATGGTGGAGGTGATGCTTGCTATGGTGGAGGTGATGCTTGCTATGGTGGAGGTGATGCTTGGTATGGTGAAGGTGATGCTTGGTATGGTGAAGGTGATGCTTGGTATGGTGAAGGTGATGCTTGGTATGGTGAAGGTGATACTTGGTATGGTGAAGGTGATACTTGGTATGGTGAAGGTGATACTTGGTATGGTGAAGGTGATGCTTGGTATGGTGAAGGTGATGCTTGCTATGGTGGAGGTGATGCTTGCTATGGTGGAGGTGATGCTTGCTATGGTGGAGGTCATGCTTGCTATGGTGGAGGTGATGCTTGGTATGGTGAAGGTGATGCTTGGTATTGTGAAGGTGATGCTTGGTATGGTGAAGGTGATGCTTGGTATGGTGAAGGTGATGCTTGGTATGGTGAAGGTGATGCTTGGTATGGTGAAGGTGATGCTTGGTATGGTGAAGGTGATGCTTGGTATGGTGAAGGTGATGCTTGGTATGGTGAAGGTGATGCTTGGTATGGTGAAGGTGATGCTTGGTATGGTGAAGGTGATGCTTGGTATGGTGAAGGTGATGCTTGCTATGGTGGAGGTGATGCTTGCTATGGTGGAGGTGATGCTTGCTATGGTGGAGTTGATGCTTGCTATGGTGGAGGTGATGCTTGCTATGGTGGAGGTGATGCTTGCTATGGTGGAGGTGATGCTTGCTATGGTGGAGGTGATGCTTGCTATGGTGAAGGTGATGCTTGGTATGGTGAAGGTGATGCTTGGTATGGTGAAGGTGATGCTTGGTATGGTGAACGTGTTGCTTGGTATGGTGAAGGTGTTGCTTGGTATGGTGAAGGTGATGCTTGGTATGGTGAAGGTGATGCTTGGTATGGTGAAGATGATGCTTGGTATGGTGAAGGTGATGCTTGGTATGGTGAAGGTGATGCTTGGTATGGTGAAGGTGATGCTTGGTATGGTGAAGGTGATGCTTGGTATGGTGAAGGTGATGCTTGGTATGGTGAAGGTGATGCTTGGTATGGTGAAGGTGATGCTTGGTATGGTGAAGGTGATGCTTGGTATGGTGAAGGTGATGCTTGGTATGGTGAAGGTGATGCTTGGTATGGTGAAGGTGATGCTTGCTATGGTGAAGGTGATGCTTGCTATGGTGAAGGTGATGATTGCTATGGTGAGGGTGATGCTTGCTATGGTGAAGGTGATGCTTGCTATGGTGAGGGTGATGCTTGCTATGGTGAAGGTGATGCTTGGTATGGTGAAGGTGATGCTTGCTATGGTGAAGGTGATGCTTGGTATGGTGAAGGTGATACTTGGTATGGTGAAGGTGATACTTGGTATGGTGAAGGTGATACTTGGTATGGTGAAGGTGATGCTTGGTATGGTAAAGGTGATGCTTGGTATGGTAAAGGTGATGCTTGGTATGGTGAAGGTGATGCTTGCTATGGTGAAGGTGATGCTTGCTATGGTGAGGGTGATGCTTGCTATGGTGAAGGTGATGCTTGGTATGGTGAAGGTGATGCTTGCTATGGTGAAGGTGATACTTGGTATGGTGAAGGTGATGCTTGGTATGGTGAAGGTGATACTTGGTATGGTGAAGGTGATACTTGGTATGGTGAAGGTGATGCTTGGTATGGTAAAGGTGATGCTTGGTATGGTAAAGGTGATGCTTGGTATGGTGAAGGTGATGCTTGCTATGGTGAAGGTGATGCTTGCTATGGTGGAGGTGATGCTTGCTATGGTGGAGGTGATGCTTGCTATGGTGGAGGTGATGCTTGCTATGGTGGAGGTGATGCTTGCTATGGAGGAGGTGATGGTTGCTATGGTGGAGGTGATGCTTGCTATGGTGGAGGTGGTGCTTGCTATGGTGGAGGCGATGCTTGCTATGGTGGAGGTGATGCTTGCTATGGTGGAGGTGATGCCTGCTATGGTGAAGGTGATGCTTGGTATGGTGAAGTTGATGCTTGGTATAGTGAAGGTGATGCTTGGTATGGTGAAGGTGAGGCTTGGTATGGTGAAGGTGATGCTTGGTATGGTGAAGGTGATGCTTGGTATGGTGAAGGTGATGCTTGGTATAGTGAAGGTGATGCTTGGTATGGTGAAGGTGATGCTTGCTATGGTGGAGTTGATGCTTGCTATGGTGGAGGTGATGCTTGCTATGGTGGAGGTGATGCTTGCTATGGTGGAGGTGATGCTTGCTATGGTGGAGGTGATGCTTGCTATGGTGAAGGTGATGCTTGGTATGGTGAAGGTGATGCTTGCTATGGTGAAGGTGATGCTTGGTATGGTGAAGGTGTTGCTTGGTATGGTGAAGGTGTTGCTTGGTATGGTGAAGGTGTTGCTTGGTATGGTGAAGGTGATGCTTGGTATGGTGAAGGTGATGCTTGGTATGGTGAAGATGATGCTTGGTATGGTGAAGGTGATGCTTGGTATGGTGAAGGTGATGCTTGGTATGGTAAAGGTGATGCTTGGTATGGTGAAGGTGATGCTTGGTATGGTGAAGGTGATGCTTGGTATGGTGAAGGTGATGCTTGGTATGGTGAAGGTGATGCTTGGTATGGTGAAGGTGATGCTTGGTATGGTGAAGGTGATGCTTGGTATGGTGAAGGTGATGCTTGGTATGGTGAAGGTGATACTTGGTATGGTGAAGGTGATGCTTGGTATGGTAAAGGTGATGCTTGGTATGGTGAAGGTGATGCTTGGTATGGTGAAGGTGATGCTTGCTATGGTGAAGGTGATGCTTGCTATGGTGGAGGTGATGCTTGCTATGGTGGAGGTGATGCTAGCTATGGTGGAGGTGATGCTTGCTATGGTGGAGGTGATGCTTGCTATGGTGGAGGTGATGCTTGCTATGGTGGAGGTGATGCTTGCTATGGTGGAGGTGATGCTTGCTATGGTGGAGGTGATGGTTGCTATGGTGGAGGTGATGCTTGCTATGGTGGAGGTGATGCTTGCTATGGTGGAGGTGATGCTTGCTATGGTGGAGGTGATGCTTGCTATGGTGGAGGTGATGCTTGCTATGGTGAAGGTGATGCTTGGTATGGTGAAGGTGATGCTTGGTATGGTGAAGATGATGCTTGGTATGGTGAAGGTGATGCTTGGTATGGTGAAGGTGATGCTTGGTATGGTGAAGGTGATGCTTGGTATGGTGAAGGTGATGCTTGGTATGGTGAAGGTGATGCTTGGTATGGTGAAGGTGATGCTTGGTATGGTGAAGGTGATGCTTGGTATGGTGAAGGCGATGCTTGGTATGGTGAAGGTGATGCTTGGTATGGTGAAGGTGATGCTTGGTATGGTGAAGGTGATGCTTGCTATGGTGAAGGTGATGCTTGCTATGGTGAAGGTGATGATTGCTATGGTGAGGGTGATGCTTGCTATGGTGAAGGTGATGCTTGCTATGGTGAGGGTGATGCTTGCTATGGTGAAGGTGATGCTTGGTATGGTGAAGGTGATGCTTGCTATGGTGAAGGTGATGCTTGGTATGGTGAAGGTGATGCTTGGTATGGTGAAGGTGATACTTGGTATGGTGAAGGTGATACTTGGTATGGTGAAGGTGATGCTTGGTATGGTAAAGGTGATGCTTGGTATGGTAAAGGTGATGCTTGGTATGGTGAAGGTGATGCTTGCTATGGTGAAGGTGATGCTTGCTATGGTGAGGGTGATGCTTGCTATGGTGAAGGTGATGCTTGGTATGGTGAAGGTGATGCTTGCTATGGTGAAGGTGATACTTGGTATGGTGAAGGTGATGCTTGGTATGGTGAAGGTGATACTTGGTATGGTGAAGGTGATACTTGGTATGGTGAAGGTGATACTTGGTATGGTGAAGGTGATGCTTGGTATGGTGAAGGTGATGCTTGCTATGGTGAAGGTGATGCTTGCTATGGTGGAGGTGATGCTTGCTATGGTGGAGGTGATGCTTGCTATGGTGGAGGTGACGCTTGCTATGGTGGAGGTGATGCTTGCTATGGTGGAGGTGATGCTTGCTATGGTGGAGGTGATGCTTGCTATGGTGGAGGTGATGCTTGCTATGGTGGAGGTGATGCTTGCTATGGTGAAGGTGATGGTTGCTATGGTGGAGGTGATGCTTGCTATGGTGGAGGTGATGCTTGCTATGGTGGAGGTGATGCTTGCTATGGTGGAGGTGATGCTTGCTATGGTGGAGGTGATGCTTGCTATGGTGAAGGTGATGCTTGGTATGGTGAAGGTGATGCTTGGTATAGTGAAGGTGATGCTTGGTATGGTGAAGGTGAGGCTTGGTATGGTGAAGGTGATGCTTGGTATGGTGAAGGTGATGCTTGGTATGATGAAGGTGATGCTTGGTATAGTGAAGGTGATGCTTGGTATGGTGAAGGTGATGCTTGCTATGGTGGAGTTGATGCTTGCTATGGTGGAGGTGATGCTTGCTATGGTGGAGGTGATGCTTGCTATGGTGGAGGTGATGCTTGCTATGGTGGAGGTGATGCTTGCTATGGTGAAGGTGATGCTTGGTATGGTGAAGGTGATGCTTGGTATGGTGAAGGTGATACTTGGTATGGTGAAGGTGATACTTGGTATGGTGAAGGTGATACTTGGTATGGTGAAGGTGATGCTTGGTATGGTGAAGGTGATGCTTGCTATGGTGGAGGTGATGCTTGCTATGGTGGAGGTGATGCTTGCTATGGTGGAGGTCATGCTTGCTATGGTGGAGGTGATGCTTGGTATGGTGAAGGTGATGCTTGGTATTGTGAAGGTGATGCTTGGTATGGTGAAGGTGATGCTTGGTATGGTGAAGGTGATGCTTGGTATGGTGAAGGTGATGCTTGGTATGGTGAAGGTGATGCTTGGTATGGTGAAGGTGATGCTTGGTATGGTGAAGGTGATGCTTGGTATGGTGAAGGTGATGCTTGGTATGGTGAAGGTGATGCTTGGTATGGTGAAGGTGATGCTTGCTATGGTGGAGGTGATGCTTGCTATGGTGGAGGTGATGCTTGCTATGGTGGAGTTGATGCTTGCTATGGTGGAGGTGATGCTTGCTATGGTGGAGGTGATGCTTGCTATGGTGGAGGTGATGCTTGCTATGGTGGAGGTGATGCTTGCTATGGTGAAGGTGATGCTTGGTATGGTGAAGGTGATGCTTGGTATGGTGAAGGTGATGCTTGGTATGGTGAAGGTGTTGCTTGGTATGGTGAAGGTGTTGCTTGGTATGGTGAAGGTGATGCTTGGTATGGTGAAGGTGATGCTTGGTATGGTGAAGATGATGCTTGGTATGGTGAAGGTGATGCTTGGTATGGTGAAGGTGATGCTTGGTATGGTGAAGGTGATGCTTGGTATGGTGAAGGTGATGCTTGGTATGGTGAAGGTGATGCTTGGTATGGTGAAGGTGATGCTTGGTATGGTGAAGGTGATGCTTGGTATGGTGAAGGTGATGCTTGGTATGGTGAAGGTGATGCTTGGTATGGTGAAGGTGATGCTTGGTATGGTGAAGGTGATGCTTGCTATGGTGAAGGTGATGCTTGCTATGGTGAAGGTGATGATTGCTATGGTGAGGGTGATGCTTGCTATGGTGAAGGTGATGCTTGCTATGGTGAGGGTGATGCTTGCTATGGTGAAGGTGATGCTTGGTATGGTGAAGGTGATGCTTGCTATGGTGAAGGTGATGCTTGGTATGGTGAAGGTGATACTTGGTATGGTGAAGGTGATACTTGGTATGGTGAAGGTGATACTTGGTATGGTGAAGGTGATGCTTGGTATGGTAAAGGTGATGCTTGGTATGGTAAAGGTGATGCTTGGTATGGTGAAGGTGATGCTTGCTATGGTGAAGGTGATGCTTGCTATGGTGAGGGTGATGCTTGCTATGGTGAAGGTGATGCTTGGTATGGTGAAGGTGATGCTTGCTATGGTGAAGGTGATACTTGGTATGGTGAAGGTGATGCTTGGTATGGTGAAGGTGATACTTGGTATGGTGAAGGTGATACTTGGTATGGTGAAGGTGATGCTTGGTATGGTAAAGGTGATGCTTGGTATGGTAAAGGTGATGCTTGGTATGGTGAAGGTGATGCTTGCTATGGTGAAGGTGATGCTTGCTATGGTGGAGGTGATGCTTGCTATGGTGGAGGTGATGCTTGCTATGGTGGAGGTGATGCTTGCTATGGTGGAGGTGATGCTTGCTATGGTGGAGGTGATGCTTGCTATGGAGGAGGTGATGGTTGCTATGGTGGAGGTGATGCTTGCTATGGTGGAGGTGATGCTTGCTATGGTGGAGGCGATGCTTGCTATGGTGGAGGTGATGCTTGCTATGGTGGAGGTGATGCCTGCTATGGTGAAGGTGATGCTTGGTATGGTGAAGTTGATGCTTGGTATAGTGAAGGTGATGCTTGGTATGGTGAAGGTGAGGCTTGGTATGGTGAAGGTGATGCTTGGTATGGTGAAGGTGATGCTTGGTATGGTGAAGGTGATGCTTGGTATAGTGAAGGTGATGCTTGGTATGGTGAAGGTGATGCTTGCTATGGTGGAGTTGATGCTTGCTATGGTGGAGGTGATGCTTGCTATGGTGGAGGTGATGCTTGCTATGGTGGAGGTGATGCTTGCTATGGTGGAGGTGATGCTTGCTATGGTGAAGGTGATGCTTGGTATGGTGAAGGTGATGCTTGCTATGGTGAAGGTGATGCTTGGTATGGTGAAGGTGTTGCTTGGTATGGTGAAGGTGTTGCTTGGTATGGTGAAGGTGTTGCTTGGTATGGTGAAGGTGATGCTTGGTATGGTGAAGGTGATGCTTGGTATGGTGAAGATGATGCTTGGTATGGTGAAGGTGATGCTTGGTATGGTGAAGGTGATGCTTGGTATGGTAAAGGTGATGCTTGGTATGGTGAAGGTGATGCTTGGTATGGTGAAGGTGATGCTTGGTATGGTGAAGGTGATGCTTGGTATGGTGAAGGTGATGCTTGGTATGGTGAAGGTGATGCTTGGTATGGTGAAGGTGATGCTTGGTATGGTGAAGGTGATGCTTGGTATGGTGAAGGTGATACTTGGTATGGTGAAGGTGATGCTTGGTATGGTAAAGGTGATGCTTGGTATGGTGAAGGTGATGCTTGGTATGGTGAAGGTGATGCTTGCTATGGTGAAGGTGATGCTTGCTATGGTGGAGGTGATGCTTGCTATGGTGGAGGTGATGCTAGCTATGGTGGAGGTGATGCTTGCTATGGTGGAGGTGATGCTTGCTATGGTGGAGGTGATGCTTGCTATGGTGGAGGTGATGCTTGCTATGGTGGAGGTGATGCTTGCTATGGTGGAGGTGATGCTTGCTATGGTGGAGGTGATGGTTGCTATGGTGGAGGTGATGCTTGCTATGGTGGAGGTGATGCTTGCTATGGTGGAGGTGATGCTTGCTATGGTGGAGGTGATGCTTGCTATGGTGGAGGTGATGCTTGCTATGGTGAAGGTGATGCTTGGTATGGTGAAGGTGATGCTTGGTATGGTGAAGATGATGCTTGGTATGGTGAAGGTGATGCTTGGTATGGTGAAGGTGATGCTTGGTATGGTGAAGGTGATGCTTGGTATGGTGAAGGTGATGCTTGGTATGGTGAAGGTGATGCTTGGTATGGTGAAGGTGATGCTTGGTATGGTGAAGGTGATGCTTGGTATGGTGAAGGCGATGCTTGGTATGGTGAAGGTGATGCTTGGTATGGTGAAGGTGATGCTTGGTATGGTGAAGGTGATGCTTGGTATGGTGAAGGTGATGCTTGCTATGGTGAAGGTGATGCTTGCTATGGTGAAGGTGATGATTGCTATGGTGAGGGTGATGCTTGCTATGGTGAAGGTGATGCTTGCTATGGTGAGGGTGATGCTTGCTATGGTGAAGGTGATGCTTGGTATGGTGAAGGTGATGCTTGCTATGGTGAAGGTGATGCTTGGTATGGTGAAGGTGATGCTTGGTATGGTGAAGGTGATACTTGGTATGGTGAAGGTGATACTTGGTATGGTGAAGGTGATGCTTGGTATGGTAAAGGTGATGCTTGGTATGGTAAAGGTGATGCTTGGTATGGTGAAGGTGATGCTTGCTATGGTGAAGGTGATGCTTGCTATGGTGAGGGTGATGCTTGCTATGGTGAAGGTGATGCTTGGTATGGTGAAGGTGATGCTTGCTATGGTGAAGGTGATACTTGGTATGGTGAAGGTGATGCTTGGTATGGTGAAGGTGATACTTGGTATGGTGAAGGTGATACTTGGTATGGTGAAGGTGATACTTGGTATGGTGAAGGTGATGCTTGGTATGGTGAAGGTGATGCTTGCTATGGTGAAGGTGATGCTTGCTATGGTGGAGGTGATGCTTGCTATGGTGGAGGTGATGCTTGCTATGGTGGAGGTGACGCTTGCTATGGTGGAGGTGATGCTTGCTATGGTGGAGGTGATGCTTGCTATGGTGGAGGTGATGCTTGCTATGGTGGAGGTGATGCTTGCTATGGTGGAGGTGATGCTTGCTATGGTGAAGGTGATGGTTGCTATGGTGGAGGTGATGCTTGCTATGGTGGAGGTGATGCTTGCTATGGTGGAGGTGATGCTTGCTATGGTGGAGGTGATGCTTGCTATGGTGGAGGTGATGCTTGGTATGGTGAAGATGATGCTTGGTATGGTGAAGGTGATGCTTGGTATGGTGAAGGTGATGCTTGGTATGGTGAAGGTGATGCTTGGTATGGTGAAGGTGATGCTTGGTATGGTGAAGGTGATGCTTGGTATGGTGAAGGTGATGCTTGGTATGGTGAAGGTGATGCTTGGTATGGTGAAGGTGATGCTTGGTATGGTGAAGGTGATGCTTGGTATGGTGAAGGTGATGCTTGGTATGGTGAAGGCGATGCTTGGTATGGTGAAGGTGATGCTTGGTATGGTGAAGGTGATGCTTGGTATGGTGAAGGTGATGCTTGGTATGGTGAAGGTGATGCTTGCTATGGTGAAGGTGATGCTTGCTATGGTGAAGGTGATGATTGCTATGGTGAGGGTGATGCTTGCTATGGTGAAGGTGATGCTTGCTATGGTGAGGGTGATGCTTGCTATGGTGAAGGTGATGCTTGGTATGGTGAAGGTGATGCTTGCTATGGTGAAGGTGATGCTTGGTATGGTGAAGGTGATGCTTGGTATGGTGAAGGTGATACTTGGTATGGTGAAGGTGATACTTGGTATGGTGAAGGTGATGCTTGGTATGGTAAAGGTGATGCTTGGTATGGTAAAGGTGATGCTTGGTATGGTGAAGGTGATGCTTGCTATGGTGAAGGTGATGCTTGCTATGGTGAGGGTGATGCTTGCTATGGTGAAGGTGATGCTTGGTATGGTGAAGGTGATGCTTGCTATGGTGAAGGTGATACTTGGTATGGTGAAGGTGATGCTTGGTATGGTGAAGGTGATACTTGGTATGGTGAAGGTGATACTTGGTATGGTGAAGGTGATACTTGGTATGGTGAAGGTGATGCTTGGTATGGTGAAGGTGATGCTTGCTATGGTGAAGGTGATGCTTGCTATGGTGGAGGTGATGCTTGCTATGGTGGAGGTGATGCTTGCTATGGTGGAGGTGACGCTTGCTATGGTGGAGGTGATGCTTGCTATGGTGGAGGTGATGCTTGCTATGGTGGAGGTGATGCTTGCTATGGTGGAGGTGATGCTTGCTATGGTGGAGGTGATGCTTGCTATGGTGAAGGTGATGGTTGCTATGGTGGAGGTGATGCTTGCTATGGTGGAGGTGATGCTTGCTATGGTGGAGGTGATGCTTGCTATGGTGGAGGTGATGCTTGCTATGGTGGAGGTGATGCTTGCTATGGTGAAGGTGATGCTTGGTATGGTGAAGGTGATGCTTGGTATAGTGAAGGTGATGCTTGGTATGGTGAAGGTGAGGCTTGGTATGGTGAAGGTGATGCTTGGTATGGTGAAGGTGATGCTTGGTATGATGAAGGTGATGCTTGGTATAGTGAAGGTGATGCTTGGTATGGTGAAGGTGATGCTTGCTATGGTGGAGTTGATGCTTGCTATGGTGGAGGTGATGCTTGCTATGGTGGAGGTGATGCTTGCTATGGTGGAGGTGATGCTTGCTATGGTGGAGGTGATGCTTGCTATGGTGAAGGTGATGCTTGGTATGGTGAAGGTGATGCTTGGTATGGTGAAGGTGATACTTGGTATGGTGAAGGTGATACTTGCTATGGCGGAAGTCGATGCTTGCTATGGTGAAGGTGATGCTTGGTATGGTGAAGGTGATGCTTGCTATGGTGGAGGTGATGCTTGCTATGGTGGAGGTGATGCTTGCTATGGTGGAGGTGATGCTTGCTATGGTGGAGGTGATGCTTGCTATGGTGAAGGTGATGCTTGGTATGGTGAAGGTGATGCTTGGTATAGTGAAGGTGATGCTTGGTATGGTGAAGGTGAGGCTTGGTATGGTGAAGGTGATGCTTGGTATGGTGAAGGTGATGCTTGGTATGATGAAGGTGATGCTTGGTATAGTGAAGGTGATGCTTGGTATGGTGAAGGTGATGCTTGCTATGGTGGAGTTGATGCTTGCTATGGTGGAGGTGATGCTTGCTATGGTGGAGGTGATGCTTGCTATGGTGGAGGTGATGCTTGCTATGGTGGAGGTGATGCTTGCTATGGTGAAGGTGATGCTTGGTATGGTGAAGGTGATGCTTGGTATGGTGAAGGTGATACTTGGTATGGTGAAGGTGATACTTGCTATGGCGGAAGTCGATGCTTGCTATGGTGAAGGTGATGCTTGGTATGGTGAAGGTGATGCTTGGTATGGTGAAGGTGATGCTTGGTATGGTGAAGGTGATGCTTGCTATGGTGAAGGTGATGCTTGGTATGGTGAAGGTGATGCTTGGTATGGTGAAGGTGATGCTTGGTATGGTGAAGGTGATGCTTGGTATGGTGAAGGTGATGCTTGGTATGGTGAGGTGATACTTGGTATGGTGAAGGTGATACTTGGTATGTTGAAGGTGATACTTGGTATGGTGAAGGTGATACTTGGTATGGTGAAGGTGATACTTGGTATGGTGAAGGTGATACTTGGTATGGTGAAGGTGATGCTTGCTATGGTGAAGGTGATGCTTGCTATGGTCGAGGTGATGCTTGCTATGGTGGAGGTGATGCTTGCTATGGTGGAGGTGATGCTTGCTATGGCGAAGGTGATGCTTGGTATGGTGAAGGTGATGCTTGGTATGGTGAAGGTGATGCTTGGTATGGTGAAGGTGATGCTTGGTATGGTGAAGGTGATACTTGGTATGGTGAAGGTGATACTTGCTATGGCGGAAGTCGATGCTTGCTATGGTGAAGGTGATGCTTGGTATGGTGAAGGTGATGCTTGCTATGGTGAAGGTGATGCTTGCTATGGTGAAGGTGATGATTGCTATGGTGAGGGTGATGCTTGCTATGGTGAAGGTGATGCTTGCTATGGTGAGGGTGATGCTTGCTATGGTGAAGGTGATGCTTGGTATGGTGAAGGTGATGCTTGCTATGGTGAAGGTGATGCTTGGTATGGTGAAGGTGATACTTGGTATGGTGAAGGTGATACTTGGTATGGTGAAGGTGATACTTGGTATGGTGAAGGTGATGCTTGGTATGGTAAAGGTGATGCTTGGTATGGTAAAGGTGATGCTTGGTATGGTGAAGGTGATGCTTGCTATGGTGAAGGTGATGCTTGCTATGGTGAGGGTGATGCTTGCTATGGTGAAGGTGATGCTTGGTATGGTGAAGGTGATGCTTGCTATGGTGAAGGTGATACTTGGTATGGTGAAGGTGATGCTTGGTATGGTGAAGGTGATACTTGGTATGGTGAAGGTGATACTTGGTATGGTGAAGGTGATGCTTGGTATGGTAAAGGTGATGCTTGGTATGGTAAAGGTGATGCTTGGTATGGTGAAGGTGATGCTTGCTATGGTGAAGGTGATGCTTGCTATGGTGGAGGTGATGCTTGCTATGGTGGAGGTGATGCTTGCTATGGTGGAGGTGATGCTTGCTATGGTGGAGGTGATGCTTGCTATGGTGGAGGTGATGCTTGCTATGGAGGAGGTGATGGTTGCTATGGTGGAGGTGATGCTTGCTATGGTGGAGGTGATGCTTGCTATGGTGGAGGCGATGCTTGCTATGGTGGAGGTGATGCTTGCTATGGTGGAGGTGATGCCTGCTATGGTGAAGGTGATGCTTGGTATGGTGAAGTTGATGCTTGGTATAGTGAAGGTGATGCTTGGTATGGTGAAGGTGAGGCTTGGTATGGTGAAGGTGATGCTTGGTATGGTGAAGGTGATGCTTGGTATGGTGAAGGTGATGCTTGGTATAGTGAAGGTGATGCTTGGTATGGTGAAGGTGATGCTTGCTATGGTGGAGTTGATGCTTGCTATGGTGGAGGTGATGCTTGCTATGGTGGAGGTGATGCTTGCTATGGTGGAGGTGATGCTTGCTATGGTGGAGGTGATGCTTGCTATGGTGAAGGTGATGCTTGGTATGGTGAAGGTGATGCTTGCTATGGTGAAGGTGATGCTTGGTATGGTGAAGGTGTTGCTTGGTATGGTGAAGGTGTTGCTTGGTATGGTGAAGGTGTTGCTTGGTATGGTGAAGGTGATGCTTGGTATGGTGAAGGTGATGCTTGGTATGGTGAAGATGATGCTTGGTATGGTGAAGGTGATGCTTGGTATGGTGAAGGTGATGC
The DNA here is from genome assembly GCF_055824585.1 of Amblyomma mixtum. Lineage (NCBI taxonomy): Eukaryota > Metazoa > Arthropoda > Arachnida > Ixodida > Ixodidae > Amblyomma > Amblyomma mixtum. Next base: position 321,214,191 of record NC_143014.1, read on the forward strand.
TTGGTATGGTAAAGGTGATGCTTGGTATGGTGAAGGTGATGCTTGGTATGGTGAAGGTGATGCTTGGTATGGTGAAGGTGATGCTTGGTATGGTGAAGGTGATGCTTGGTATGGTGAAGGTGATGCTTGGTATGGTGAAGGTGATGCTTGGTATGGTGAAGGTGATGCTTGGTATGGTGAAGGTGATACTTGGTATGGTGAAGGTGATGCTTGGTATGGTAAAGGTGATGCTTGGTATGGTGAAGGTGATGCTTGGTATGGTGAAGGTGATGCTTGCTATGGTGAAGGTGATGCTTGCTATGGTGGAGGTGATGCTTGCTATGGTGGAGGTGATGCTAGCTATGGTGGAGGTGATGCTTGCTATGGTGGAGGTGATGCTTGCTATGGTGGAGGTGATGCTTGCTATGGTGGAGGTGATGCTTGCTATGGTGGAGGTGATGCTTGCTATGGTGGAGGTGATGCTTGCTATGGTGGAGGTGATGGTTGCTATGGTGGAGGTGATGCTTGCTATGGTGGAGGTGATGCTTGCTATGGTGGAGGTGATGCTTGCTATGGTGGAGGTGATGCTTGCTATGGTGGAGGTGATGCTTGCTATGGTGAAGGTGATGCTTGGTATGGTGAAGGTGATGCTTGGTATGGTGAAGATGATGCTTGGTATGGTGAAGGTGATGCTTGGTATGGTGAAGGTGATGCTTGGTATGGTGAAGGTGATGCTTGGTATGGTGAAGGTGATGCTTGGTATGGTGAAGGTGATGCTTGGTATGGTGAAGGTGATGCTTGGTATGGTGAAGGTGATGCTTGGTATGGTGAAGGCGATGCTTGGTATGGTGAAGGTGATGCTTGGTATGGTGAAGGTGATGCTTGGTATGGTGAAGGTGATGCTTGGTATGGTGAAGGTGATGCTTGCTATGGTGAAGGTGATGCTTGCTATGGTGAAGGTGATGATTGCTATGGTGAGGGTGATGCTTGCTATGGTGAAGGTGATGCTTGCTATGGTGAGGGTGATGCTTGCTATGGTGAAGGTGATGCTTGGTATGGTGAAGGTGATGCTTGCTATGGTGAAGGTGATGCTTGGTATGGTGAAGGTGATGCTTGGTATGGTGAAGGTGATGCTTGGTATGGTGAAGGTGATGCTTGGTATGGTAAAGGTGATGCTTGGTATGGTAAAGGTGATGCTTGCTATGGTGAAGGTGATGCTTGCTATGGTGAGGGTGATGCTTGCTATGGTGAAGGTGATGCTTGCTATGGTGAAGGTGATGCTTGCTATGGTGAAGGTGATGCTTGGTATGGTGAAGGTGATGCTTGCTATGGTGAAGGTGATACTTGGTATGGTGAAGGTGATACTTGGTATGGTGAAGGTGATACTTGGTATGGTGAAGGTGATACTTGGTATGGTGAAGGTGATGCTTGCTATGGTGAAGGTGATGCTTGCTATGGTGGAGGTGATGCTTGCTATGGTGGAGGTGATGCTTGCTATGGTGGAGGTGACGCTTGCTATGGTGGAGGTGATGCTTGCTATGGTGGAGGTGACGCTTGCTATGGTGGAGGTGATGCTTGCTATGGTGGAGGTGATGCTTGCTATGGTGGAGGTGATGCTTGCTATGGTGGAGGTGATGCTTGCTATGGTGGAGGTGATGCTTGCTATGGTGAAGGTGATGGTTGCTATGGTGGAGGTGATGCTTGCTATGGTGGAGGTGATGCTTGCTATGGTGGAGGTGATGCTTGCTATGGTGGAGGTGATGCTTGCTATGGTGGAGGTGATGCTTGCTATGGTGAAGGTGATGCTTGGTATGGTGAAGGTGATGCTTGGTATAGTGAAGGTGATGCTTGGTATGGTGAAGGTGAGGCTTGGTATGGTGAAGGTGATGCTTGGTATGGTGAAGGTGATGCTTGGTATGATGAAGGTGATGCTTGGTATAGTGAAGGTGATGCTTGGTATGGTGAAGGTGATGCTTGCTATGGTGGAGTTGATGCTTGCTATGGTGGAGGTGATGCTTGCTATGGTGGAGGTGATGCTTGCTATGGTGGAGGTGATGCTTGCTATGGTGGAGGTGATGCTTGCTATGGTGAAGGTGATGCTTGGTATGGTGAAGGTGATGCTTGGTATGGTGAAGGTGATACTTGGTATGGTGAAGGTGATACTTGCTATGGCGGAAGTCGATGCTTGCTATGGTGAAGGTGATGCTTGGTATGGTGAAGGTGATGCTTGGTATGGTGAAGGTGATGCTTGGTATGGTGAAGGTGATGCTTGCTATGGTGAAGGTGATGCTTGGTATGGTGAAGGTGATGCTTGGTATGGTGAAGGTGATGCTTGGTATGGTGAAGGTGATGCTTGGTATGGTGAAGGTGATGCTTGGTATGGTGAGGTGATACTTGGTATGGTGAAGGTGATACTTGGTATGGTGAAGGTGATACTTGGTATGGTGAAGGTGATACTTGGTATGGTGAAGGTGATACTTGGTATGGTGAAGGTGATACTTGGTATGGTGAAGGTGATGCTTGCTATGGTGAAGGTGATGCTTGCTATGGTCGAGGTGATGCTTGCTATGGTGGAGGTGATGCTTGCTATGGTGGAGGTGATTCTTGCTATGGTGAAGGTGATGCTTGGTATGGTGAAGGTGATGCTTGGTATGGTGAAGGTGATACTTGGTATGGTGAAGGTGATACTTGCTATGGCGGAAGTCGATGCTTGCTATGGTGAAGGTGATGCTTGGTATGGTGAAGGTGATGCTTGGTATGGTGAAGGTGATGCTTGGTATGGTGAAGGTGATGCTTGCTATGGTGAAGGTGATGCTTGGTATGGTGAAGGTGATGCTTGGTATGGTGAAGGTGATGCTTGGTATGGTGAAGGTGATGCTTGGTATGGTGAAGGTGATGCTTGGTATGGTGAGGTGATACTTGGTATGGTGAAGGTGATACTTGGTATGGTGAAGGTGATACTTGGTATGGTGAAGGTGATGCTTGGTATGGTAAAGGTGATGCTTGGTATGGTAAAGGTGATGCTTGGTATGGTGAAGGTGATGCTTGCTATGGTGAAGGTGATGCTTGCTATGGTGGAGGTGATGCTTGCTATGGTGGAGGTGATGCTTGCTATGGTGGAGGTGATGCTTGCTATGGTGGAGGTGATGCTTGCTATGGTGGAGGTGATGCTTGCTATGGAGGAGGTGATGGTTGCTATGGTGGAGGTGATGCTTGCTATGGTGGAGGTGATGCTTGCTATGGTGGAGGCGATGCTTGCTATGGTGGAGGTGATGCTTGCTATGGTGGAGGTGATGCCTGCTATGGTGAAGGTGATGCTTGGTATGGTGAAGTTGATGCTTGGTATAGTGAAGGTGATGCTTGGTATGGTGAAGGTGAGGCTTGGTATGGTGAAGGTGATGCTTGGTATGGTGAAGGTGATGCTTGGTATGGTGAAGGTGATGCTTGGTATAGTGAAGGTGATGCTTGGTATGGTGAAGGTGATGCTTGCTATGGTGGAGTTGATGCTTGCTATGGTGGAGGTGATGCTTGCTATGGTGGAGGTGATGCTTGCTATGGTGGAGGTGATGCTTGCTATGGTGGAGGTGATGCTTGCTATGGTGAAGGTGATGCTTGGTATGGTGAAGGTGATGCTTGCTATGGTGAAGGTGATGCTTGGTATGGTGAAGGTGTTGCTTGGTATGGTGAAGGTGTTGCTTGGTATGGTGAAGGTGTTGCTTGGTATGGTGAAGGTGATGCTTGGTATGGTGAAGGTGATGCTTGGTATGGTGAAGATGATGCTTGGTATGGTGAAGGTGATGCTTGGTATGGTGAAGGTGATGCTTGGTATGGTAAAGGTGATGCTTGGTATGGTGAAGGTGATGCTTGGTATGGTGAAGGTGATGCTTGGTATGGTGAAGGTGATGCTTGGTATGGTGAAGGTGATGCTTGGTATGGTGAAGGTGATGCTTGGTATGGTGAAGGTGATGCTTGGTATGGTGAAGGTGATGCTTGGTATGGTGAAGGTGATACTTGGTATGGTGAAGGTGATGCTTGGTATGGTAAAGGTGATGCTTGGTATGGTGAAGGTGATGCTTGGTATGGTGAAGGTGATGCTTGCTATGGTGAAGGTGATGCTTGCTATGGTGGAGGTGATGCTTGCTATGGTGGAGGTGATGCTAGCTATGGTGGAGGTGATGCTTGCTATGGTGGAGGTGATGCTTGCTATGGTGGAGGTGATGCTTGCTATGGTGGAGGTGATGCTTGCTATGGTGGAGGTGATGCTTGCTATGGTGGAGGTGATGCTTGCTATGGTGGAGGTAATGGTTGCTATGGTGGAGGTGATGCTTGCTATGGTGGAGGTGATGCTTGCTATGGTGGAGGTGATGCTTGCTATGGTGGAGGTGATGCTTGCTATGGTGAAGGTGATGCTTGGTATGGTGAAGGTGATGCTTGGTATGGTGAAGATGATGCTTGGTATGGTGAAGGTGATGCTTGGTATGGTGAAGGTGATGCTTGGTATGGTGAAGGTGATGCTTGGTATGGTGAAGGTGATGCTTGGTATGGTGAAGGTGATGCTTGGTATGGTGAAGGTGATGCTTGGTATGGTGAAGGTGATGCTTGGTATGGTGAAGGCGATGCTTGGTATGGTGAAGGTGATGCTTGGTATGGTGAAGGTGATGCTTGGTATGGTGAAGGTGATGCTTGGTATGGTGAAGGTGATGCTTGCTATGGTGAAGGTGATGCTTGCTATGGTGAAGGTGATGATTGCTATGGTGAGGGTGATGCTTGCTATGGTGAAGGTGATGCTTGCTATGGTGAGGGTGATGCTTGCTATGGTGAAGGTGATGCTTGGTATGGTGAAGGTGATGCTTGCTATGGTGAAGGTGATGCTTGGTATGGTGAAGGTGATGCTTGGTATGGTGAAGGTGATACTTGGTATGGTGAAGGTGATACTTGGTATGGTGAAGGTGATGCTTGGTATGGTAAAGGTGATGCTTGGTATGGTAAAGGTGATGCTTGGTATGGTGAAGGTGATGCTTGCTATGGTGAAGGTGATGCTTGCTATGGTGAGGGTGATGCTTGCTATGGTGAAGGTGATGCTTGGTATGGTGAAGGTGATGCTTGCTATGGTGAAGGTGATACTTGGTATGGTGAAGGTGATGCTTGGTATGGTGAAGGTGATACTTGGTATGGTGAAGGTGATACTTGGTATGGTGAAGGTGATACTTGGTATGGTGAAGGTGATGCTTGGTATGGTGAAGGTGATGCTTGGTATGGTGAAGGTGATGCTTGCTATGGTGAAGGTGATGCTTGCTATGGTGGAGGTGATGCTTGCTATGGTGGAGGTGACGCTTGCTATGGTGGAGGTGACGCTTGCTATGGTGGAGGTGATGCTTGCTATGGTGGAGGTGATGCTTGCTATGGTGGAGGTGATGCTTGCTATGGTGGAGGTGATGCTTGCTATGGTGAAGGTGATGGTTGCTATGGTGGAGGTGATGCTTGCTATGGTGGAGGTGATGCTTGCTATGGTGGAGGTGATGCTTGCTATGGTGGAGGTGATGCTTGCTATGGTGGAGGTGATGCTTGCTATGGTGAAGGTGATGCTTGGTATGGTGAAGGTGATGCTTGGTATAGTGAAGGTGATGCTTGGTATGGTGAAGGTGAGGCTTGGTATGGTGAAGGTGATGCTTGGTATGGTGAAGGTGATGCTTGGTATGATGAAGGTGATGCTTGGTATAGTGAAGGTGATGCTTGGTATGGTGAAGGTGATGCTTGCTATGGTGGAGGTGATGCTTGCTATGGTGGAGGTGATGCTTGCTATGGTGGAGGTGATGCTTGCTATGGTGGAGGTGATGCTTGCTATGGTGAAGGTGATGCTTGGTATGGTGAAGGTGATGCTTGGTATGGTGAAGGTGATACTTGGTATGGTGAAGCTGATACTTGCTATGGCGGAAGTCGATGCTTGCTATGGTGAAGGTGATGCTTGGTATGGTGAAGGTGATGCTTGGTATGGTGAAGGTGATGCTTGGTATGGTGAAGGTGATGCTTGCTATGGTGAAGGTGATGCTTGGTATGGTGAAGGTGATGCTTGGTATGGTGAAGGTGATGCTTGGTATGGTGAAGGTGATGCTTGGTATGGTGAAGGTGATGCTTGGTATGGTGATGTGATACTTGGTATGGTGAAGGTGATACTTGGTATGGTGAAGGTGATACTTGGTATGGTGAAGGTGATACTTGGTATGGTGAAGGTGATACTTGGTATGGTGAAGGTGATACTTGGTATGGTGAAGGTGATGCTTGCTATGGTGAAGGTGATGCTTGCTATGGTCGAGGTGATGCTTGCTATGGTGGAGGTGATGCTTGCTATGGTGGAGGTGATGCTTGCTATGGTGGAGGTATGCTTGCTATGGTGGAGGTATGCTTGCTATGGTGAAGGTGATGCTTGCTATGGTGGAGGTGATGCTTGCTATGGTGAAGGTGATGCTTGCTATGGTGGAGGTGATGCTTGCTATGGTGGAGGTGATGCTTGCTATGGTGAAGGTGATGCTTGCTATGGTGAAGGTGATGCTTGCTATGGTGAAGGTGATGCTTGCTATGGTGAAGGTGATGCTTGCTATGGTGAAGGTGATGCTTGCTATGGTGAAGGTGATGCTTGCTATGGTGAAGGTGATGCTTGCTATGGTGAAGGTGATGCTTGCTATGGTGAAGGTGATGAATGCTATGGTGAAGGTGATGCATGCTATGGTGAAGGTGATGCTTGCTCTGGTGAAGGTGATGCTTGCTATGGTGGAGGTGATGCTTGCTATGGTGGAGGTGATGCTTGCTATGGTGGAGGTGATGCTTGCTATGGTGAAGGTGATGCTTGGTATGGTGGAGGTGATGCTTGGTATAGTGAAGGTGATGCTTGGTATGGTGAAGGTGATGCTTGCTATGGTGGAGGTCATGCTTGCTATGGTGGAGGTGATGCTTGGTATGGTGAAGGTGATGCTTGGTATTGTGAAGGTGATGCTTGGTATGGTGAAGGTGATGCTTGGTATGGTGAAGGTGATGCTTGGTATGGTGAAGGTGATGCTTGGTATGGTGAAGGTGATGCTTGGTATGGTGAAGGTGATGCTTGGTATGGTGAAGGTGATGCTTGGTATGGTGAAGGTGATGGTTGGTATGGTGAAGGTGATGCTTGGTATGGTGAAGGTGATGCTTGGTATGGTGAAGGTGATGCTTGCTATGGTGGAGGTGATGCTTGCTATGGTGGAGGTGATGCTTGCTATGGTGGAGTTGATGCTTGCTATGGTGGAGGTGATGCTTGCTATGGTGGAGGTGATGCTTGCTATGGTGGAGGTGATGCTTGCTATGGTGGAGGTGATGCTTGCTATGGTGAAGGTGATGCTTGGTATGGTGAAGGTGATGCTTGGTATGGTGAAGGTGATGCTTGGTATGGTGAAGGTGTTGCTTGGTATGGTGAAGGTGTTGCTTGGTATGGTGAAGGTGATGCTTGGTATGGTGAAGGTGATGCTTGGTATGGTGAAGATGATGCTTGGTATGGTGAAGGTGATGCTTGGTATGGTGAAGGTGATGCTTGGTATGGTGAAGGTGATGCTTGGTATGGTGAAGGTGATGCTTGGTATGGTGAAGGTGATGCTTGGTATGGTGAAGGTGATGCTTGGTATGGTGAAGGTGATGCTTGGTATGGTGAAGGTGATGCTTGGTATGGTGAAGGTGATGCTTGGTATGGTGAAGGTGATGCTTGGTATGGTGAAGGTGATGCTTGGTATGGTGAAGGTGATGCTTGGTATGGTGAAGGTGATGCTTGGTATGGTGAAGGTGATGCTTGCTATGGTGAAGGTGATGCTTGCTATGGTGAAGGTGATGATTGCTATGGTGAGGGTGATGCTTGCTATGGTGAAGGTGATGCTTGCTATGGTGAGGGTGATGCTTGCTATGGTGAAGGTGATGCTTGGTATGGTGAAGGTGATGCTTGCTATGGTGAAGGTGATGCTTGGTATGGTGAAGGTGATACTTGGTATGGTGAAGGTGATACTTGGTATGGTGAAGGTGATACTTGGTATGGTGAAGGTGATGCTTGGTATGGTAAAGGTGATGCTTGGTATGGTAAAGGTGATGCTTGGTATGGTGAAGGTGATGCTTGCTATGGTGAAGGTGATGCTTGCTATGGTGGGGGTGATGCTTGCTATGGTGAAGGTGATGCTTGGTATGGTGAAGGTGATGCTTGCTATGGTGAAGGTGATACTTGGTATGGTGAAGGTGATGCTTGGTATGGTGAAGGTGATACTTGGTATGGTGAAGGTGATACTTGGTATGGTGAAGGTGATGCTTGGTATGGTAAAGGTGATGCTTGGTATGGTAAAGGTGATGCTTGGTATGGTGAAGGTGATGCTTGCTATGGTGAAGGTGATGCTTGCTATGGTGGAGGTGATGCTTGCTATGGTGGAGGTGATGCTTGCTATGGTGGAGGTGATGCTTGCTATGGTGGAGGTGATGCTTGCTATGGAGGAGGTGATGGTTGCTATGGTGGAGGTGATGCTTGCTATGGTGGAGGTGATGCTTGCTATGGTGGAGGCGATGCTTGCTATGGTGGAGGTGATGCTTGCTATGGTGGAGGTGATGCCTGCTATGGTGAAGGTGATGCTTGGTATGGTGAAGTTGATGCTTGGTATAGTGAAGGTGATGCTTGGTATGGTGAAGGTGAGGCTTGGTATGGTGAAGGTGATGCTTGGTATGGTGAAGGTGATGCTTGGTATGGTGAAGGTGATGCTTGGTATAGTGAAGGTGATGCTTGGTATGGTGAAGGTGATGCTTGCTATGGTGGAGTTGATGCTTGCTATGGTGGAGGTGATGCTTGCTATGGTGGAGGTGATGCTTGCTATGGTGGAGGTGATGCTTGCTATGGTGGAGGTGATGCTTGCTATGGTGAAGGTGATGCTTGGTATGGTGAAGGTGATGCTTGCTATGGTGAAGGTGATGCTTGGTATGGTGAAGGTGTTGCTTGGTATGGTGAAGGTGTTGCTTGGTATGGTGAAGGTGTTGCTTGGTATGGTGAAGGTGATGCTTGGTATGGTGAAGGTGATGCTTGGTATGGTGAAGATGATGCTTGGTATGGTGAAGGTGATGCTTGGTATGGTGAAGGTGATGCTTGGTATGGTAAAGGTGATGCTTGGTATGGTGAAGGTGATGCTTGGTATGGTGAAGGTGATGCTTGGTATGGTGAAGGTGATGCTTGGTATGGTGAAGGTGATGCTTGGTATGGTGAAGGTGATGCTTGGTATGGTGAAGGTGATGCTTGGTATGGTGAAGGTGATGCTTGGTATGGTGAAGGTGATGCTTGGTATGGTGAAGGTGATGCTTGGTATGGTGAAGGTGATGCTTGGTATGGTGAAGGTGATGCTTGGTATGGTGAAGGTGATGCTTGGTATGGTGAAGGTGATGCTTGGTATGGTGAAGGTGATGCTTGCTATGGTGAAGGTGATGCTTGCTATGGTGGAGGTGATGCTTGCTATGGTGGAGGTGATGCTTGCTATGGTGGAGTTGATGCTTGCTATGGTGGAGGTGATGCTTGCTATGGTGGAGGTGTACTTGCTATGGTGGAGTTGATGCTTGCTATGGTGGAGGTGATGCTTGCTATGGTGGAGGTGATGCTTGCTATGGTGGATTTGATGCTTGCTATGGTGGAGGTGATGCTTGCTATGGTGGAGGTGATGCTTGCTATGGTGAAGGTGATGCTTGCTATGGTGGAGGTGATGCTTGCTATGGTGAAGGTGATGCTTGCTATGGTGAAGGTGATGCTTGGTATGGTGAAGGTGTTGCTTGGTATGGTGAAGGTGTTGCTTGGTATGGTGAAGGTGATGCTTGGTATGGTGAAGGTGATGCTTGGTATGGTGAAGATGATGCTTGGTATGGTGAAGGTGATGCTTGGTATGGTGAAGGTGATGCTTGGTATGGTGAAGGTGATGCTTGGTATGGTGAAGGTGATGCTTGGTATGGTGAAGGTGATGCTTGGTATGGTGAAGGTGATGCTTGGTATGGTGAAGGTGATGCTTGGTATGGTGAAGGTGATGCTTGGTATGGTGAAGGTGATGCTTGGTATGGTGAAGGTGATGCTTGGTATGGTGAAGGTGATGCTTGGTATGGTGAAGGTGATGCTTGGTATGGTGAAGGTGATGCTTGGTATGGTGAAGGTGATGCTTGGTATGGTGAAGGTGATGCTTGGTATGGTGAAGGTGATGCTTGGTATGGTGAAGGTGATGCTTGCTATGGTGGAGGTGATGCTTGCTATGGTGGAGGTGATGCTTGCTATGGTGGAGTTGATGCTTGCTATGGTGGAGGTGATGCTTGCTATGGTGGAGGTGATGCTTGGTATGGTGAAGGTGATGCTTGGTATGGTGAAGGTGATGCTTGGTATGGTGAAGGTGATGCTTGGTATGGTGAAGGTGATGCTTGCTATGGTGGAGGTGATGCTTGCTATGGTGGAGGTGATGCTTGCTATGGTGGAGTTGATGCTTGCTATGGTGGAGGTGATGCTTGCTATGGTGGAGGTGATGCTTGCTATGGTGGAGGTGATGCTTGCTATGGTGGAGGTGATGCTTGCTATGGTGAAGGTGATGCTTGGTATGGTGAAGGTGATGCTTGGTATGGTGAAGGTGATGCTTGGTATGGTGAAGGTGTTGCTTGGTATGGTGAAGGTGTTGCTTGGTATGGTGAAGGTGATGCTTGGTATGGTGAAGGTGATGCTTGGTATGGTGAAGATGATGCTTGGTATGGTGAAGGTGATGCTTGGTATGGTGAAGGTGATGCTTGGTATGGTGAAGGTGATGCTTGGTATGGTTAAGGTGATGCTTGGTATGGTGAAGGTGATGCTTGGTATGGTGAAGGTGATGCTTGGTATGGTGAAGGTGATGCTTGGTATGGTGAAGGTGATGCTTGGTATGGTGAAGGTGATGCTTGGTATGGTGAAGGTGATGCTTGGTATGGTGAAGGTGATGCTTGGTATGGTGAAGGTGATGCTTGCTATGGTGAAGGTGATGCTTGCTATGGTGAAGGTGATGATTGCTATGGTGAGGGTGATGCTTGCTATGGTGAAGGTGATGCTTGCTATGGTGAGGGTGATGCTTGCTATGGTGAAGGTGATGCTTGGTATGGTGAAGGTGATGCTTGCTATGGTGAAGGTGATGCTTGGTATGGTGAAGGTGATGCTTGGTATGGTGAAGGTGATACTTGGTATGGTGAAGGTGATACTTGGTATGGTGAAGGTGATGCTTGGTATGGTAAAGGTGATGCTTGGTATGGTAAAGGTGATGCTTGGTATGGTGAAGGTGTTGCTTGGTATGGTGAAGGTGATGCTTGGTATGGTGAAGGTGATGCTTGGTATGGTGAAGATGATGCTTGGTATGGTGAAGGTGATGCTTGGTATGGTGAAGGTGATACTTGGTATGGTGAAGGTGATGCTTGGTATGGTGAAGGTGTTGCTTGGTATGGTGAAGGTGATGCTTGGTATGGTGAAGGTGATGCTTGGTATGGTGAAGGTGATGCTTGGTATGGTGAAGGTGATGCTTGGTATGGTGAAGGTGATGCTTGGTATGGTGAAGGTGATGCTTGGTATGGTGAAGGTGATGCTTGGTATGGTGAAGGTGATGCTTGGTATGGTGAAGGTGATGCTTGGTATGGTGAAGGTGATGCTTGGTATGGTGAAGGTGATGCTTGGTATGGTGAAGGTGATGCTTGGTATGGTGAAGGTGATGCTTGGTATGGTGAAGGTGATGCTTGGTATGGTGAAGGTGATGCTTGGTATGGTGAAGGTGATGCTTGGTATGGTGAAGGTGATGCTTGGTATGGTGAAGGTGATGCTTGGTATGGTGAAGGTGATGCTTGGTATGGTGAAGGTGATGCTTGGTATGGTGAAGGTGATGCTTGCTATGGTGGAGGTGATGCTTGCTATGGTGGAGGTGATGCTTGCTATGGTGGAGTTGATGCTTGCTATGGTGGAGGTGATGCTTGCTATGGTGGAGGTGATGCTTGGTATGGTGAAGGTGATGCTTGGTATGGTGAAGGTGATGCTTGGTATGGTGAAGGTGATGCTTGCTATGGTGGAGGTGATGCTTGCTATGGTGGAGGTGATGCTTGCTATGGTGGAGTTGATGCTTGCTATGGTGGAGGTGATGCTTGCTATGGTGGAGGTGATGCTTGCTATGGTGGAGGTGATGCTTGCTATGGTGGAGGTGATGCTTGCTATGGTGAAGGTGATGCTTGGTATGGTGAAGGTGATGCTTGGTATGGTGAAGGTGATGCTTGGTATGGTGAAGGTGTTGCTTGGTATGGTGAAGGTGTTGCTTGGTATGGTGAAGGTGATGCTTGGTATGGTGAAGGTGATGCTTGGTATGGTGAAGATGATGCTTGGTATGGTGAAGGTGATGCTTGGTATGGTGAAGGTGATGCTTGGTATGGTGAAGGTGATGCTTGGTATGGTTAAGGTGATGCTTGGTATGGTGAAGGTGATGCTTGGTATGGTGAAGGTGATGCTTGGTATGGTGAAGGTGATGCTTGGTATGGTGAAGGTGATGCTTGGTATGGTGAAGGTGATGCTTGGTATGGTGAAGGTGATGCTTGGTATGGTGAAGGTGATGCTTGGTATGGTGAAGGTGATGCTTGCTATGGTGAAGGTGATGCTTGCTATGGTGAAGGTGATGATTGCTATGGTGAGGGTGATGCTTGCTATGGTGAAGGTGATGCTTGCTATGGTGAGGGTGATGCTTGCTATGGTGAAGGTGATGCTTGGTATGGTGAAGGTGATGCTTGCTATGGTGAAGGTGATGCTTGGTATGGTGAAGGTGATGCTTGGTATGGTGAAGGTGATACTTGGTATGGTGAAGGTGATACTTGGTATGGTGAAGGTGATGCTTGGTATGGTAAAGGTGATGCTTGGTATGGTAAAGGTGATGCTTGGTATGGTGAAGGTGATGCTTGCTATGGTGAAGGTGATGCTTGCTATGGTGAGGGTGATGCTTGCTATGGTGAAGGTGATGCTTGGTATGGTGAAGGTGATGCTTGGTATGGTGAAGATGATGCTTGGTATGGTGAAGGTGATGCTTGGTATGGTGAAGGTGATGCTTGGTATGGTGAAGGTGATGCTTTGTATGGTGAAGGTGATGCTTGGTATGGTGAAGGTGATGCTTGGTATGGTGAAGGTGATGCTTGGTATGGTGAAGGTGATGCTTGGTATGGTGAAGGTGATGCTTGGTATGGTGAAGGTGATGCTTGGTATGGTGAAGGTGATGCTTGGTATGGTGAAGGTGATGCTTGGTATGGTGAAGGTGATGCTTGGTATGGTGAAGGTGATGCTTGGTATGGTGAAGGTGATGCTTGGTATGGTGAAGGTGATGCTTGGTATGGTGAAGGTGATGCTTGCTATGGTGGAGGTGATGCTTGCTATGGTGGAGGTGATGCTTGCTATGGTGGAGTTGATGCTTGCTATGGTGGAGGTGATGCTTGCTATGGTGGAGGTGATGCTTGCTATGGTGGAGGTGATGCTTGCTATGGTGGAGGTGATGCTTGCTATGGTGAAGGTGATGCTTGGTATGGTGAAGGTGATGCTTGGTATGGTGAAGGTGATGCTTGGTATGGTGAAGGTGTTGCTTGGTATGGTGAAGGTGTTGCTTGGTATGGTGAAGGTGATGCTTGGTATGGTGAAGGTGATGCTTGGTATGGTGAAGATGATGCTTGGTATGGTGAAGGTGACGCTTGGTATGGTGAAGGTGATGCTTGGTATGGTGAAGGTGATGCTTGGTATGGTTAAGGTGATGCTTGGTATGGTGAAGCTGATGCTTGGTATGGTGAAGGTGATGCTTGGTATGGTGAAGGTGATGCTTGGTATGGTGAAGGTGATGCTTGGTATGGTGAAGGTGATGCTTGGTATGGTGAAGGTGATGCTTGGTATGGTGAAGGTGATGCTTGGTATGGTGAAGGTGATGCTTGCTATGGTGAAGGTGATGCTTGCTATGGTGAAGGTGATGATTGCTATGGTGAGGGTGATGCTTGCTATGGTGAAGGTGATGCTTGCTATGGTGAGGGTGATGCTTGCTATGGTGAAGGTGATGCTTGGTATGGTGAAGGTGATGCTTGCTATGGTGAAGGTGATGCTTGGTATGGTGAAGGTGATGCTTGGTATGGTGAAGGTGATACTTGGTATGGTGAAGGTGATACTTGGTATGGTGAAGGTGATGCTTGGTATGGTAAAGGTGATGCTTGGTATGGTAAAGGTGATGCTTGGTATGGTGAAGGTGATGCTTGCTATGGTGAAGGTGATGCTTGCTATGGTGAGGGTGATGCTTGCTATGGTGAAGGTGATGCTTGGTATGGTGAAGGTGACGCTTGCTATGGTGAAGGTGATACCTGGTATGGTGAAGGTGATGCTTGGTATGGTGAAGGCGATACTTGGTATGGTGAAGGTGATACTTGGTATGGTGAAGGTGATACTTGGTATGGTGAAGGTGATGCTTGGTATGGTAAAGGTGATGCTTGGTATGGTGAAGGTGATGCTTGGTATGGTGAAGGTGATGCTTGCTATGGTGAAGGTGATGGTTGCTATGGTGGAGGTGATGCTTGCTATGGTGGAGGTGATGCTAGCTATGGTGGAGGTGATGCTTGCTATGGTGGAGGTGATGCTTGCTATGGTGGAGGTGATGCTTGCTATGGTGGAGGTGATGCTTGCTATGGTGGAGGTGATGCTTGCTATGGTGGAGGTGATGCTTGCTACGGTGGAGGTGATGGTTGCTATGGTGGAGGTGATGCTTGCTATGGTGGAGGTGATGCTTGCTATGGTGGAGGTGATGCTTGCTATGGTGGAGGTGATGCTTGCTATGGTGGAGGTGATGCTTGCTATGGTGAAGGTGATGCTTGGTATGGTGAAGGTGATGCTTGGTATAGTGAAGGTGATGCTTGGTATAGTGAAGGTGATGCTTGGTATGGTGAAGGTGAGGCTTGGTATGGTGAAGGTGATGCTTGGTATGGTGAAGGTGATGCTTGGTATGATGAAGGTGATGCTTGGTATAGTGAAGGTGATGCTTGGTATGGTGAAGGTGATGCTTGCTATGGTGGAGTTGATGCTTGCTATGGTGGAGGTGATGCTTGCTATGGTGGAGGTGATGCTTGCTATGGTGGAGGTGATGCTTGCTATGGTGAAGGTGATGCTTGGTATGGTGAAGGTGATGCTTGCTATGGTGAAGGTGATGCTTGGTATGGTGAAGGTGATACTTGGTATGGTGAAGGTGATGCTTGGTATGGTAAAGGTGATGCTTGGTATGGTGAAGGTGATGCTTGCTATGGTGAAGGTGATGCTTGCTATGGTGAAGGTGATGCTTGCTATGGTGGAGGTGATGCTTGCTATGGTGGAGGTGATGCTTGCTATGGTGGAGGTGATGCTTGCTATGGTGGAGGTGATGGTTGCTATGGTGGAGGTGATGCTTGCTATGGTGGAGGTTGTGGGAATCTGGCTTTCCGCCGTCGCCTTTGCGCGGCTGTGCCGGCCGCCCGCGTTGTTTCTCCTCTTTCCCTTGCTCCCGCCTCAGGCGGTGGAGAGGCGGCTGGGTGACTAATCACTGTCATTTAGCCACAGCTCCGCCCCGGCTCCCCAAGGGCCTTTGCCATTGGCGCCTCTTGGCGGGAATCCGGGACCCGTTTTGGCGGCCGCGGATCCCGCGACCGTCCGAGCGGGGCCCAGCGAGAGAGAGATCCCTCCGAGACAGCGTAAGGTGCGTACGTTACTGTTTGTCCGTGCCGGGCTTTGCCCCTCGGACCAGTGCTTACTCGAGCTCGCCCGCACGTGTCCTCTGACCTGCAGCGGCTCGAGCCTGTCCAGCGGGGTCCAGCGACCTCTGACAGGCGTACCTTGCGTTGAATGCCCACTCTCTCTCGCAACCGGCCCAACGGTCGACACGAGAGAGAGATCACAGCACTGCCGCGGGGACATTCTCCTGCAGCGGCGTGCTAGCGGTGCGCATTACTCGAGTCGCTTCGTGCGCACAGCGGAGCCTGGCTCCTCGCGCGCCCCCGGGACGGGGTGACTATTGAGTGTGTGTGTATCAGCTGGAGGACGATGTGAATAAACGTCTCCTTTGTGAACTTGGAGGCCTATTTCTTTGCGGCGAATCGCTCTCCTCCCAGCGGAGGTTGAGTGCGCTGCAACGGTGTCCCAGTGTGTGTGTGGTGACGGCTGATCGGGGCCCTTGGCTCGCGCGAAGCTCGAACCCGCGGTGGGTGGTGGCCTGTGTCCACTTAGAAACCCACAACTGGCGCCCAACGTGGTGGATTCGAAATCCATTGGAGTTTCCCCGCTTGTACATCTGTTTTCGTTCTAACGTACCGAGATGTACATAGGCAAACTTCAGCCCGCTCGTGCTTGCTCTTATCTTCTAGAAGGAATAGATTGGATTAGGTGTCGTTTGTACAGCGCGCCTTTTCTCATTTCCGGCCCGACTGTGGGTGGTTGGCTCGTTAAGGAGCCGTGTGTCGCGGTGCGAGTTTTGTGCGGCCCGTATGGAGGGGAAGTTGGCGGGGCGTTTGGGGCGATGGAGGGGCGGAAAGTGCACCCTTTGACCCTCGCCGCGGCGCTTCTGGACGCTTCTGATAGGGGGGTCGTTGTCGCCGACCAGCGTCCGCGCACGTGCCGGTGTATGCGTGTTTGTGGCTGTGGCTGTGTGCGCGCGTAACCATGAGCCAAGGCGACGCCTGTGAGTTGTGCCGTTGTGTCCTTCTGCGTGAGCGCGAGGATGAGAAGGACCCCCTTGCTGTGGACAAGGTTACACATCTGGACGCCGCCGAACGTCCTCGCCCGTTTCAGCCGGCGTGAAGGGGGTGCACTAACTTTCTTGTGCCCGAACGTGATGTCGTGTCCAAGGGCGCGAGGTCAGTGCTCTGCCGCGGCCCCGTCGTCATCAACGCACCATACATCAACGGAAAGAAGACTGCCATCAGTCGTCGGCCCTCCCAACCCGTTCAACTTGAAGTCTGCGAGCGGTGAGTCGCCGACAGGCCCACTGGGCCGCGCCACCGAACTTTGAGGCTGGCATCCACCTGTAACATAGTTGTACAGTTGTATTCACATCTTCTTGTGTACCGTGTATATAATCTGCAAGCTGTTTTGATTTACTGAAGCGTATGCAAGTGTTGTTTGCCTTGTTTTTCCTTTGTTTGTTTTACATTGTTCTGGCTGGAACTGAAGTGTAGCTAGTTTTTTTTTGTGTATTCATTTCTTTATTTTGGAACTGAAGTGTAGCTAGATTTTTTTTGTGTATTCATTTCTTTATTTTGGAACTGAAGTGTATCTAGTTTTTTTTGTGTATTCATTTCTTTATTTTGGAACTGAAGTGTAGCTTATTTTTTTTGTGTATTGATTTCTTTATTTTGGCCGCGTGCTTTGCCGATGGGTAGGAGGGCATTTAAGGAGAGGGGGATGTGAGAATCTGGCTTTCCGCCGTCGCCTTTGCGCGGCTGTGCCGGCCGCCCGCGTTGTTTCTCCTCTTTCCCTTGCTCCCGCCTCAGGCGGTGGAGAGGCGGCTGGGTGACTAATCACTGTCATTTAGCCACAGCTCCGCCCCGGCTCCCCAAGGGCCTTTGCCATTGGCGCCTCTTGGCGGGAATCCGGGACCCGTTTTGGCGGCCGCGGATCCCGCGACCGTCCGAGCGGGGCCCAGCGAGAGAGAGATCCCTCCGAGACAGCGTAAGGTGCGTACGTTACTGTTTGTCCGTGCCGGGCTTTGCCCCTCGGACCAGTGCTTACTCGAGCTCGCCCGCACGTGTCCTCTGACCTGCAGCGGCTCGAGCCTGTCCAGCGGGGTCCAGCGACCTCTGACAGGCGTACCTTGCGTTGAATGCCCACTCTCTCTCGCAACCGGCCCAACGGTCGACACGAGAGAGAGATCACAGCACTGCCGCGGGGACATTCTCCTGCAGCGGCGTGCTAGCGGTGCGCATTACTCGAGTCGCTTCGTGCGCACAGCGGAGCCTGGCTCCTCGCGCGCCCCCGGGACGGGGTGACTATTGAGTGTGTGTATCAGCTGGAGGACGATGTGAATAAACGTCTCCTTTGTGAACTTGGAGGCCTATTTCTTTGCGGCGAATCGCTCTCCTCCCAGCGGAGGTTGAGTGCGCTGCAACGGTGTCCCAGTGTGTGTGTGCTGACCGCTGATCGGGGCCCTTGGCTCGCGCGAAGCTCGAACCCGCGGTGGGTGGTGGCCTGTGTCCACTTAGAAACCCACAAGGTGATGCTTGCTATGGTGGAGGTGATGCTTGCTATGGTGGAGGTGATGCTTGCTATGGTGGAGGTGATGCTTGCTATGGTGAAGGTGATGCTTGGTATAGTGAAGGTGATGCTTGGTATGGTGAAGGTGATGCTTGCTATGGTGAAGGTGATGCTTGGTATAGTGAAGGTGATGCTTGGTATAGTGAAGGTGATGCTTGGTATGGTGAAGGTGATGCTTGCTATGGTGGAGGTGATGCTTGCTATGGTGAAGGTGATGCTTGTTATGGTGAAGGTGATGCTTGTTATGGTGAAGGTGATGCTTGCTATGGTGAAGGTGATGCTTGCTATGGTGAAGGTGATGCTTGCTATGGTGGAGGTGATGCTTGCTATGGTGAAGGTGATGCTTGCTATGGTGAAGGTGATGCTTGCTATGGTGAAGGTGATGCTTGCTATGGTGAAGGTGATGCTTGCAATGGTGAAGGTGATGCTTGCTATGGTGGAGGTGATGCTTGCTATGGTGAAGGTGATGCTTGCTACGGTGGAGGTGATGCTTGCTATGGTGGAGGTGATGCTTGCTATGGTGGAAGTGATGCTTGCTATGGTGGAGGTGATGCTTGCTATGGTGGAGGTGATGCTTGCTATGGTGGAGGTGATGCTTGCTATGGTGGAGGTGATGCTTGCTATGGTGGAGGTGATGCTTGCTATGGTGAAGGTGATGCTTGGTATGGTAAAGGTGATGCTTGGTATGGTGAAGGTGATGCTTGGTATGGTGAAGGTGATGCTTGCTATGGTGAAGGTGATGCTTGCTATGGTGAAGGTGATGCTTGGTATGGTGAAGGTGTTGCTTGGTATGGTGAAGGTGATGCTTGGTATGGTGAAGGTGATGCTTGGTATGGTGAAGGTGATGCTTGGTATGGTGAAGGTGATGCTTGGTATGGTGAAGGTGATGCTTGGTATGGTGAAGGTGATGCTTGGTATGGTGAGGGTGATGCTTGCTATGGTGAAGGTGATGCTTGGTATGGTGAAGGTGATGCTTGCTATGGTGAAGGTGATGCTTGCTATGGTGAAGGTGATGCTTGCTGTGGGGAAGGTGATGCTTGCTATGGTGAAGGTGATGCTTGCTATGGTGGAGGTGATGCTTGCTATGGTGGAGGTGATGCTTGCTATGGTGGAGGTGATGCTTGCTATGGTGGAGGTGATGCTTGCTATGGTGGAGGTGATGCTTGCTATGGTGGAGGTGATGCTTGCTATGGTGGAGGTGATGCTTGGTATGGTGAAGGTGATGCTTGGTATGGTGAAGGTGATGCTTGGTATGGTGAAGGTGATGCTTGGTATGGTGAAGGTGATGCTTGGTATGGTGAAGGTGATGCTTGGTATGGTGAAGGTGATGCTTGTTATGGTGAAGGTGATGCTTGGTATGGTGAAGGTGATGCTTGGTATGGTGAAGGTGATGCTTGGTATGGTGAAGGTGATGCTTGGTATGGTGAAGGTGATGCTTGGTATGGTGAAGGTGATGCTTGGTATGGTGAAGGTGATGCTTGCTATGGTGGAGGTGATGCTTGCTATGGTGGAGGTGATGCTTGCTATGGTGGAGTTGATGCTTGCTATGGTGGAGGTGATGCTTGCTATGGTGGAGGTGATGCTTGCTATGGTGGAGGTGATGCTTGCTATGGTGGAGGTGATGCTTGCTATGGTGGAGGTGATGCTTGCTATGGTGAAGGTGATGCTTGCTATGGTGAAGGTGATGCTTGGTATGGTGAAGGTGGTGCTTGGTATGGTGAAGGTGTTGCTTGGTATGGTGAAGGTGATGCTTGGTATGGTGAAGGTGATGCTTGCTATGGTGGAGGTGATGCTTGC
The DNA here is from genome assembly GCF_055824585.1 of Amblyomma mixtum. NCBI lineage: Eukaryota > Metazoa > Arthropoda > Arachnida > Ixodida > Ixodidae > Amblyomma > Amblyomma mixtum. The sequence goes on from NC_143014.1 coordinate 321,234,256, forward strand.
TATGGTGGAGGTGATGCTTGCTATGGTGGAGGTGATGCTTGCTATGGTGGAGGTGATGCTTGCTATGGTGAAGGTGATGCTTGCTATGGTGAAGGTGATGCTTGCTATGGTGAAGGTGATGCTTGCTATGGTGAAGGTGATGCTTGCTATGGTGAAGGTGATGCTTGGTATGGTGAAGGTGATGCTTGGTATGGTGAAGGTGATGCTTGGTATGGTGAAGGTGATGCTTGGTATGGTGAAGGTGATGCTTGGTATGGTGAAGGTGATGCTTGGTATGGTGAAGGTGATGCTTGGTATGGTGAAGGTGATGCTTGGTATGGTGAAGGTGATACTTGCTATGGCGGAAGTCGATGCTTGCTATGGTGAAGGTGATGCTTGCTATGGTGAAGGTGATGCTTGCTATGGTGAAGGTGATGCTTGCTATGGTGAAGGTGATGCATGCTATGGTGAAGGTGATGCTTGCTATGGTGAACGTGATGCTTGCTATGGTGAAGGTGATGCTTGCTATGGTGAAGGTGATGCTTGCTATGGTGAAGGTGATGCTTGGTATGGTGAAGGTGATGCTTGGTATGGTGAAGGTGATGCTTGGTATGGTGAAGGTGATGCTTGGTATGGTGAAGGTGATGCTTGGTATGGTGAAGGTGATGCTTGGTATGGTGAAGGTGATGCTTGGTATGGTGAAGGTGATACTTGGTATGGTGAAGGTGATACTTGCTATGGCGGAAGTCGATGCTTGCTATGGTGAAGGTGATGCTTGGTATGGTGAAGGTGATGCTTGGTATGGTGAAGGTGATGCTTGGTATGGTGAAGGTGATGCTTGGTATGGTGAAGGTGATGCTTGGTATGGTGAAGGTGATGCTTGGTATGGTGAAGGTGATGCTTGGTATGGTGAAGGTGATGCTTGGTATGGTGAAGGTGATGCTTGGTATGGTGAAGGTGATGCTTGGTATGGTGAAGGTGATGCTTGGTATGGTGAAGGTGATGCTTGGTATGGTGAGGTGATACTTGGTATGGTGAAGGTGATACTTGGTATGGTGAATGTGATACTTGGTATGGTGAAGGTGATACTTGGTATGGTGAAGGTGATACTTGGTATGGTGAAGGTGATGCTTGCTATGGTGAAGGTGATGCTTGCTATGGTCGAGGTGATGCTTGCTATGGTGGAGGTGATGCTTGCTATGGTGGAGGTGATGCTTGCTATGGTGGAGGTATGCTTGCTATGGTGGAGGTATGCTTGCTATGGTGAAGGTGATGCTTGCTATGGTGGAGGTGATGCTTGCTATGGTGAAGGTGATGCTTGCTATGGTGGAGGTGATGCTTGCTATGGTGGAGGTGATGCTTGCTATGGTGAAGGTGATGCTTGCTATGGTGAAGGTGATGCTTGCTATGGTGAAGGTGATGCTTGCTATGGTGAAGGTGATGCTTGCTATGGTGAAGGTGATGCTTGCTATGGTGAAGGTGATGCATGCTATGGTGAAGGTGATGCTTGCTATGGTGAAGGTGATGCTTGCTATGGTGAAGGTGATGCTTGCTATGGTGAAGGTGATGCTTGCTATGGTGAAGGTGATGAATGCTATGGTGAAGGTGATGCATGCTATGGTGAAGGTGATGCTTGCTATGGTGAAGGTGATGCTTGCTCTGGTGAAGGTGATGCTTGCTATGGTGGAGGTGATGCTTGCTATGGTGGAGGTGATGCTTGCTATGGTGGAGGTGATGCTTGCTATGGTGGAGGTGATGCTTGCTATGGTGAAGGTGATGCTTGCTATGGTGGAGGTGATGCTTGCTATGGTGGAGGTGATGCTTGCTATGGTGGAGGTGATGCTTGCTATGGTGAAGGTGATGCTTGCTATGGTGAAGGTGATGCTTGCTATGGTGAAGGTGATGCTTGCTATGGTTAAGGTGATGCTTGCTATGGTGAAGGTGATGCTTGCTATGGTGAAGGTGATGCTTGCTATGGTGAAGGTGATGCTTGCTATGGTGAAGGTGATGCTTGCTATGGTGAAGGTGATGCTTGCTATGGTGAAGGTGATGCTTGCTATGGTGGAGGTGATGCTTGCTATGGTGGAGGTGATGCTTGCTATGGAGGAGGTGATGCTTGGTATGGTGAAGGTGATGCTTGGTATGGTGAAGGTGATGCTTGGTATGGTGAAGGTGATGCTTGGTATGGTGAAGGTGATGCTTGGTATGGTGAAGGTGATGCTTGGTATGGTGAAGGTGATACTTGGTATGGTGAAGGTGATACTTGGTATGGTGAAGGTGATATTTGGTATGGTGAAGGTGATGCTTGGTATGGTGAAGGTGATGCTTGGTATGGTGAAGGTGATGCTTCGTATGGTGAAGGTAATGCTTGGTATGGTGAAGGTGATGCTTGGTATGGTGAAGGTGATGCTTGGTATGGTGAAGGTGATGCTTGGTATGGTGAAGGTGATGCTTGTTATGGTGAAGGTGATGCTTGGTATGGTGAAGGTGATGCTTGGTATGGTGAAGGTGATGCTTGGTATGGTGAAGGTGATGCTTGGTATGGTGAAGGTGATGCTTGGTATGGTGAAGGTGATGCTTGCTATGGTGGAGGTGATGCTTGCTATGGTGGAGGTGATGCTTGCTATGGTGGAGGTGATGCTTGCTATGGTGGAGTTGATGCTTGCTATGGTGGAGGTGATGCTTGCTATGGTGGAGGTGATGCTTGCTATGGTGGAGGTGATGCTTGCTATGGTGAAGGTGATGCTTGGTATGGTGAAGGTGATACTTGGTATGGTGAAGGTGATGCTTGGTATGGTGAAGGTGATGCTTGGTATGGTAAAGGTGATGCTTGGTATGGTGAAGGTGATGCTTGGTATGGTGAAGGTGATGCTTGCTATGGTGAAGGTGATGCTTGCTATGGTGGAGGTGATGCTTGCTATGGTGGAGGTGATGCTAGCTATGGTGGAGGTGATGCTTGCTATGGTGGAGGTGATGCTTGCTATGGTGAAGGTGATGCTTGCTATGGTGAAGGTGATGCTTGCTATGGTGAAGGTGATGCTTGGTATGGTGAAGGTGATGCTTGGTATGGTGAAGGTGATGCTTGGTATGGTGAAGGTGATGCTTGGTATGGTGAAGGTGATGCTTGGTATGGTGAAGGTGATGCTTGGTATGGTGAAGGTGATGCTTGGTATGGTGAAGGTGATGCTTGGTATGGTGAAGGTGATGCTTGGTATGGTGAAGGTGATGCTTGCTATGGTGAAGGTGATGCTTGCTATGGTGAAGGTGATGCTTGCTATGGTGGAGGTGATGCTTGCTATGGTGGAGGTGATGCTTGCTATGGTGGAGGTGATGCTTGCTATGGTGAAGGTGATGCTTGCTATGGTGAAGGTGATGCTTGCTATGGTAAAGGTGATGCTTGCTATGGTGAAGGTGATGCTTGGTATGGTGAAGGTGATGCTTGGTATGGTGAAGGTGATGCTTGGTATGGTGAAGGTGATGCTTGGTATGGTGAAGGTGATGCTTGGTGTGGTGAAGGTGATGCTTGGTATGGTGAAGGTGATGCTTGGTATGGTGAAGGTGATACTTGCTATGGCGGAAGTCGATGCTTGCTATGGCGAAAGTGATGCTTGCTATGGTGAAGGTGATGCTTGCTATGGTGAAGGTGATGCTTGCTATGGTGAAGGTGATGCATGCTATGGTGAAGGTGATGCTTGCTATGGTGAACGTGATGCTTGCTATGGTGAAGGTGATGCTTGGTATGGTGAAGGTGATGCTTGCTATGGTGAAGGTGATGCTTGGTATGGTGAAGGTGATGCTTGGTATGGTGAAGGTGATGCTTGGTATGGTGAAGGTGATGCTTGGTATGGTGAAGGTGATGCTTGGTATGGTGAAGGTGATGCTTGGTATGGTGAAGGTGATGCTTGGTATGGTGAAGGTGATGCTTGGTATGGTGAAGGTGATACTTGGTATGGTGAAGGTGATACTTGCTATGGCGGAAGTCGATGCTTGCTATGGTGAAGGTGATGCTTGGTATGGTGAAGGTGATGCTTGGTATGGTGAAGGTGATGCTTGGTATGGTGAAGGTGATGCTTGCTATGGTGAAGGTGATGCTTGGTATGGTGAAGGTGATGCTTGGTATGGTGAAGGTGATGCTTGGTATGGTGAAGGTGATGCTTGGTATGGTGAAGGTGATGCTTGGTATGGTGAAGGTGATGCTTGGTATGGTGAAGGTGATGCTTGGTATGGTGAAGGTGATGCTTGGTATGGTGAGGTGATACTTGGTATGGTGAAGGTGATACTTGGTATGGTGAAGGTGATACTTGGTATGGTGAAGGTGATACTTGGTATGGTGAAGGTGATACTTGGTATGGTGAAGGTGATGCTTGCTATGGTGAAGGTGATGCTTGCTATGGTCGAGGTGATGCTTGCTATGGTGGAGGTGATGCTTGCTATGGTGGAGGTGATGCTTGCTATGGTGGAGGTATGCTTGCTATGGTGGAGGTATGCTTGCTATGGTGAAGGTGATGCTTGCTATGGTGGAGGTGATGCTTGCTATGGTGAAGGTGATGCTTGCTATGGTGGAGGTGATGCTTGCTATGGTGAAGGTGATGCTTGCTATGGTGAAGGTGATGCTTGCTATGGTGAAGGTGATGCTTGCTATGGTGAAGGTGATGCTTGCTATGGTGAAGGTGATGCTTGCTATGGTGAAGGTGATGCTTGCTATGGTGAAGGTGATGCTTGCTATGGTGAAGGTGATGCTTGCTATGGTGAAGGTGATGCTTGCTATGGTGAAGCTGATGAATGCTATGGTGAAGGTGATGTATGCTATGGTGAAGGTGATGCTTGCTGTGGTGAAGGTGATGCTTGCTCTGGTGAAGGTGATGCTTGCTATGGTGGAGGTGATGCTTGCTATGGTGGAGGTGATGCTTGCTATGGTGGAGGTGATGCTTGCTGTGGTGAAGGTGATGCTTGCTATGGTGGAGGTGATGCTTGCTATGGTGGAGGTGATGCTTGCTATGGTGGAGGTGATGCTTGCTATGGTGAAGGTGATGCTTGCTATGGTGAAGGTGATGCTTGCTATGGTGAAGGTGATGCTTGCTATGGTTAAGGTGATGCTTGCTATGGTGAAGGTGATGCTTGCTATGGTGAAGGTGATGCTTGCTATGGTGAAGGTGATGCTTGCTATGGTGAAGGTGATGCTTGCTATGGTGAAGGTGATGCTTGCTATGGTGAAGGTGATGCTTGCTATGGTGAAGGTGATGCTTGCTATGGTGGAGGTGATGCTTGCTATGGTGGAGGTGATGCTTGCTATGGAGGAGGTGATGCTTGGTATGGTGAAGGTGATGCTTGGTATGGTGAAGGTGATGCTTGGTATGGTGAAGGTGATGCTTGGTATGGTGAAGGTGTTGCTTGGTATGGTGAAGGTGTTGCTTGGTATGGTGAAGGTGATGCTTGGTATGGTGAAGGTGATGCTTGCTATGGTGGAGGTGATGCTTGCTATGGTGGAGGTGATGCTTGCTATGGTGGAGGTGATGCTTGCTATGGTGGAGGTGATGCTTGCTATGGTGAAGGTGATGCTTGCTATGGTGAAGGTGATGCTTGCTATGGTGAAGGTGATGCTTGATATGGTGAAGGTGATGCTTGCTATGGTGAAGGTGATGCTTGGTATGGTGAAGGTGATGCTTGGGGTGGTGAAGGTGATGCTTGGTATGGTGAAGGTGATGCTTGGTATGGTGAAGGTGATGCTTGGTATGGTGAAGGTGATGCTTGGTATGGTGAAGGTGATGCTTGGTATGGTGAAGGTGATGCTTGGTATGGTGAAGGTGATGCTTGGTATGGTGAAGGTGATACTTGGTATGGTGAAGGTGATACTTGCTATGGCGGAAGTCGATGCTTGCTATGGCGAAAGTGATACTTGCTATGGTGGAAGTCGATGCTTGCTATGGCGAAAGTGATGCTTGCTATGGTGAAGGTGATGCTTGCTATGGTGAAGGTGATGCTTGCTATGGTGAAGGTGATGCTTGCTATGGTGAAGGTGATGCATGCTATGGTGAAGGTGATGCTTGCTATGGTGAAGGTGATGCTTGCTATGGTGAAGGTGATGCTTGCTATGGTGAAGGTGATGCTTACTATGGTGAAGGTGATGCTTGGTATGGTGAAGGTGATGCTTGGTATGGTGAAGGTGATGCTTGGTATGGTGAAGGTGATGCTTGGTATGGTGAAGGTGATGCTTGGTATGGTGAAGGTGATGCTTGGTATGGTGAAGGTGATGCTTGGTATGGTGAAGGTGATGCTTGGTATGGTGAAGGTGATACTTGGTATGGTGAAGGTGATACTTGCTATGGCGGAAGTCGATGCTTGCTATGGTGAAGGTGATGCTTGGTATGGTGAAGGTGATGCTTGGTATGGTGAAGGTGATGCTTGCTATGGTGAAGGTGATGCTTGGTATGGTGAAGGTGATGCTTGGTATGGTGAAGGTGATGCTTGGTATGGTGAAGGTGATGCTTGGTATGGTGAAGGTGATGCTTGGTATGGTGAAGGTGTTGCTTGGTATGGTGAGGTGATACTTGGTATGGTGAAGGTGATACTTGGTATGGTGAAGGTGATACTTGGTATGGTGAAGGTGATACTTGGTATGGTGAAGGTGATACTTGGTATGGTGAAGGTGATGCTTGCTATGGTGAAGGTGATGCTTGCTATGGTCGAGGTGATGCTTGCTATGGTGGAGGTGATGCTTGCTATGGTGGAGGTGATGCTTGCTATGGTGGAGGTATGCTTGCTATGGTGGAGGTATGCTTGCTATGGTGAAGGTGATGCTTGCTATGGTGGAGGTGATGCTTGCTATGGTGAAGGTGATGCTTGCTATGGTGGAGGTGATGCTTGCTATGGTGGAGGTGATGCTTGCTATGGTGAAGGTGATGCTTGCTATGGTGAAGGTGATGCTTGCTATGGTGAAGGTGATGCTTGCTATGGTGAAGGTGATGCTTGCTATGGTGAAGATGATGCTTGCTATGGTGAAGGTGATGCTTGCTATGGTGAAGGTGATGCTTGCTATGGTGAAGGTGATGCTTGCTATGGTGAAGGTGATGCTTGCTATGGTGAAGGTGATGCTTGCTATGGTGAAGGTGATGCATGCTATGGTGAAGGTGATGCTTGCTATGGTGAAGGTGATGCTTGCTCTGGTGAAGGTGATGCTTGCTATGGTGGAGGTGATGCTTGCTATGGTGGAGGTGATGCTTGCTATGGTGGAGGTGATGCTTGCTATGGTGAAGGTGATGCTTGCTATGGTGGAGGTGATGCTTGCTATGGTGGAGGTGATGCTTGCTATGGTGGAGGTGATGCTTGCTATGGTGGAGGTGATGCTTGCTATGGTGAAGGTGATGCTTGCTATGGTGAAGGTGATGCTTGCTATGGTTAAGGTGATGCTTGCTATGGTGAAGGTGATGCTTGCTATGGTGAAGGTGATGCTTGCTATGGTGAAGGTGATGCTTGCTATGGTGAAGGTGATGCTTGCTATGGTGAAGGTGATGCTTGCTATGGTGAAGGTGATGCTTGCTATGGTGGAGGTGATGCTTGCTATGGTGGAGGTGATGCTTGCTATGGTGGAGGTGATGCTTGGTATGGTGAAGGTGATGCTTGGTATGGTGAAGGTGATGCTTGGTATGGTGAAGGTGATGCTTGGTATGGTGAAGGTGATGCTTGGTATGGTGAAGGTGATACTTGGTATGGTGAAGGTGATACTTGGTATGGTGAAGGTGATACTTGGTATGGTGAAGGTGATACTTGGTATGGTGAAGGTGATGCTTGGTATGGTGAAGGTGATGCTTGCTATGGTGGAGGTGATGCTTGCTATGGTGGAGGTGATGCTTGCTATGGTGGAGGTGATGCTTGCTATGGTGGAGGTGATGCTTGGTATGGTGAAGGTGATGCTTGGTATTGTGAAGGTGATGCTTGGTATGGTGAAGGTGATGCTTGGTATGGTGAAGGTGATGCTTGGTATGGTGAAGGTGATGCTTGGTATGGTGAAGGTGATGCTTGGTATGGTGAAGGTGATGCTTGGTATGGTGAAGGTGATGCTTGGTATGGTGAAGGTGATGCTTGGTATGGTGAAGGTGATGCTTTGTATGGTGAAGGTGATGCTTGGTATGGTGAAGGTGATGCTTGGTATGGTGAAGGTGATGCTTGGTATGGTGAAGGTGATGCTTGCTATGGTGGAGGTGATGCTTGCTATGGTGGAGGTGATGCTTGCTATGGTGGAGTTGATGCTTGCTATGGTGGAGGTGATGCTTGCTATGGTGGAGGTGATGCTTGCTATGGTGGAGGTGATGCTTGCTATGGTGGAGGTGATGCTTGCTATGGTGAAGGTGATGCTTGGTATGGTGAAGGTGATGCTTGGTATGGTGAAGGTGATGCTTGGTATGGTGAAGGTGTTGCTTGGTATGGTGAAGGTGTTGCTTGGTATGGTGAAGGTGATGCTTGGTATGGTGAAGGTGATGCTTGGTATGGTGAAGATGATGCTTGGTATGGTGAAGGTGATGCTTGGTATGGTGAAGGTGATGCTTGGTATGGTAAAGGTGATGCTTGGTATGGTGAAGGTGATGCTTGGTATGGTGAAGGTGATGCTTGGTATGGTGAAGGTGATGCTTGGTATGGTGAAGGTGATGCTTGGTATGGTGAAGGTGATGCTTGGTATGGTGAAGGTGATGCTTGGTATGGTGAAGGTGATGCTTGGTATGGTGAAGGTGATGCTTGCTATGGTGAAGGTGATGCTTGCTATGGTGAAGGTGATGACTGCTATGGTGAGGGTGATGCTTGCTATGGTGAAGGTGATGCTTGCTATGGTGAGGGTGATGCTTGCTATGGTGAAGGTGATGCTTGGTATGGTGAAGGTGATGCTTGCTATGGTGAAGGTGATGCTTGGTATGGTGAAGGTGATACTTGGTATGGTGAAGGTGATACTTGGTATGGTGAAGGTGATACTTGGTATGGTGAAGGTGATGCTTGGTATGGTAAAGGTGATGCTTGGTATGGTAAAGGTGATGCTTGGTATGGTGAAGGTGATGCTTGCTATGGTGAAGGTGATGCTTGCTATGGTGAGGGTGATGCTTGCTATGGTGAAGGTGATGCTTGGTATGGTGAAGGTGATGCTTGCTATGGTGAAGGTGATACTTGGTATGGTGAAGGTGATGCTTGGTATGGTGAAGGTGATACTTGGTATGGTGAAGGTGATACTTGGTATGGTGAAGGTGATGCTTGGTATGGTAAAGGTGATGCTTGGTATGGTAAAGGTGATGCTTGGTATGGTGAAGGTGATGCTTGCTATGGTGAAGGTGATGCTTGCTATGGTGGAGGTGATGCTTGCTATGGTGGAGGTGATGCTTGCTATGGTGGAGGTGATGCTTGCTATGGTTGAGGTGATGCTTGCTATGGAGGAGGTGATGGTTGCTATGGTGGAGGTGATGCTTGCTATGGTGGAGGTGATGCTTGCTATGGTGGAGGCGATGCTTGCTATGGTGGAGGCGATGCTTGCTATGGTGGAGGCGATGCTTGCTATGGTGAAGGTGATGCTTGGTATGGTGAAGTTGATGCTTGGTATGGTGAAGGTGATGCTTGGTATGGTGAAGGTGAGGCTTGGTATGGTGAAGGTGATGCTTGGTATGGTGAAGGTGATGCTTGGTATGGTGAAGGTGATGCTTGGTATGGTGAAGGTGATGCTTGGTATGGTGAAGGTGATGCTTGCTATGGTGGAGTTGATGCTTGCTATGGTGGAGTTGATGCTTGCTATGGTGGAGGTGATGCTTGCTATGGTGGAGGTGATGCTTGCTATGGTGGAGGTGATGCTTGCTATGGTGAAGGTGATGCTTGGTATGGTGAAGGTGATGCTTGCTATGGTGAAGGTGATGCTTGGTATGGTGAAGGTGTTGCTTGGTATGGTGAAGGTGTTGCTTGGTATGGTGAAGGTGTTGCTTGGTATGGTGAAGGTGATGCTTGGTATGGTGAAGATGATGCTTGGTATGGTGAAGGTGATGCTTGGTATGGTAAAGGTGATGCTTGGTATGGTGAAGGTGATGCTTGGTATGGTGAAGGTGATGCTTGGTATGGTGAAGGTGATGCTTGGTATGGTGAAGGTGATGCTTGGTATGGTGAAGGTGATGCTTGGTATGGTGAAGGTGATGCTTGGTATGGTGAAGGTGATGCTTGGTATGGTGAAGGTGATGCTTGGTATGGTGAAGGTGATGCTTGGTATGGTGAAGGTGATGCTTGGTATGGTGAAGGTGATGCTTGGTATGGTGAAGGTGATGCTTGGTATGGTGAAGGTGATGCTTGGTATGGTGAAGGTGATGCTTGGTATGGTGAAGGTGATGCTTGGTATGGTGAACGTGATGCTTGCTATGGTGAAGGTGATGCTTGCTATGGTGAAGGTGATGCTTGCTATGGTGGAGGTGATGCTTGCTATGGTGGAGTTGATGCTTGCTATGGTGGAGGTGATGCTTGCTATGCTGGAGTTGATGCTTGCTATGGTGGAGGTGATGCTTGCTATGGTGGAGGTGATGCTTGCTATGGTGGAGGTGATGCTTGCTATGGTGGAGGTGATGCTTGCTATGGTGAAGGTGATGCTTGCTATGGTGAAGGTGATGCTTGGTATGGTGAAGGTGTTGCTTGGTATGGTGAAGGTGTTGCTTGGTATGGTGAAGGTGATGCTTGGTATGGTGAAGGTGATGCTTGGTATGGTGAAGATGATGCTTGGTATGGTGAAGGTGATGCTTGGTATGGTGAAGGTGATGCTTGGTATGGTGAAGGTGATGCTTGGTATGGTGAAGGTGATGCTTGGTATGGTGAAGGTGATGCTTGGTATGGTGAAGGTGATGCTTGGTATGGTGAAGGTGATGCTTGGTATGGTGAAGGTGATGCTTGGTATGGTGAAGGTGATGCTTGGTATGGTGAAGGTGATGCTTGGTATGGTGAAGGTGATGCTTGGTATGGTGAAGGTGATGCTTGGTATGGTGAAGGTGATGCTTGGTATGGTGAAGGTGATGCTTGGTATGGTGAAGGTGATGCTTGGTATGGTGAAGGTGATGCTTGGTATGGTGAAGGTGATGCTTGCTATGGTGAAGGTGATGCTTGCTATGGTGGAGGTGATGCTTGCTATGGTGGAGGTGATGCTTGCTATGGTGGAGTTGATGCTTGCTATGGTGGAGGTGATGCTTGCTATGGTGGAGGTGATGCTTGCTATGGTGGAGGTGATGCTTGCTATGGTGAAGGTGATGCTTGGTATGGTGAAGGTGATGCTTGGTATGGTGAAGGTGATGCTTGGTATGGTGAAGGTGTTGCTTGGTATGGTGAAGGTGTTGCTTGGTATGGTGAAGGTGATGCTTGGTATGGTGAAGGTGATGCTTGGTATGGTGAAGATGATGCTTGGTATGGTGAAGGTGATGCTTGGTATGGTGAAGGTGATGCTTGGTATGGTGAAGGTGATGCTTGGTATGGTGAAGGTGATGCTTGGTATGGTGAAGGTGATGCTTGGTATGGTGAAGGTGATGCTTGGTATGGTGAAGGTGATGCTTGGTATGGTGAAGGTGATGCTTGGTATGGTGAAGGTGATGCTTGGTATGGTGAAGGTGATGCTTGGTATGGTGAAGGTGATGCTTGGTATGGTGAAGGTGATGCTTGCTATGGTGAAGGTGATGCTTGCTATGGTGAAGGTGATGATTGCTATGGTGAGGGTGATGCTTGCTATGGTGAAGGTGATGCTTGCTATGGTGAGGGTGATGCTTGCTATGGTGAAGGTGATGCTTGGTATGGTGAAGGTGATGCTTGCTATGGTGAAGGTGATGCTTGGTATGGTGAAGGTGATGCTTGGTATGGTGAAGGTGATACTTGGTATGGTGAAGGTGATACTTGGTATGGTGAAGGTGATGCTTGGTATGGTAAAGGTGATGCTTGGTATGGTAAAGGTGATGCTTGGTATGGTGAAGGTGATGCTTGCTATGGTGAAGGTGATGCTTGCTATGGTGAGGGTTATGCTTGCTATGGTGAAGGTGATGCTTGGTATGGTGAAGGTGATGCTTGCTATGATGAAGGTGATACTTGGTATGGTGAAGGTGATGCTTGGTATGGTGAAGGTGATACTTGGTATGGTGAAGGTGATACTTGGTATGGTGAAGGTGATACTTGGTATGGTGAAGGTGATGCTTGGTATGGTAAAGGTGATGCTTGGTATGGTGAAGGTGATGCTTGGTATGGTGAAGGTGATGCTTGCTATGGTGAAGGTGATGCTTGCTATGGTGGAGGTGATGCTTGCTATGGTGGAGGTGATGCTTGCTATGGTGGAGGTGATGCTTGCTATGGTGGAGGTGATGCTTGCTATGGTGGAGGTGATGCTTGCTATGGTGGAGGTGATGCTTGCTATGGTGGAGGTGATGCTTGCTATGGTGGAGGTGATGGTTGCTATGGTGGAGGTGATGCTTGCTATGGTGGAGGTGATGCTTGCTATGGTGGAGGTGATGCTTGCTATGGTGGAGGTGATGCTTGCTATGGTGGAGGTGATGCTTGCTATGGTGAAGGTGATGCTTGGTATGGTGAAGGTGATGCTTGGTATAGTGAAGGTGATGCTTGGTATGGTGAAGGTGAGGCTTGGTATGGTGAAGGTGATGCTTGGTATGGTGAAGGTGATGCTTGGTATGATGAAGGTGATGCTTGGTATAGTGAAGGTGATGCTTGGTATGGTGAAGGTGATGCTTGCTATGGTGGAGTTGATGCTTGCTATGGTGGAGGTGATGCTTGCTATGGTGGAGGTGATGCTTGCTATGGTGGAGGTGATGCTTGGTATGGTGAAGGTGATGCTTGGTATGGTGAAGGTGATGCTTGGTATGGTGAAGATGATGCCTGGTATGGTGAAGATGATGCCTGGTATGGTGAAGGTGATGCTTGGTATGGTGAAGGTGATGCTTGGTATGGTGAAGGTGATGCTTGGTATGGTGAAGGTGATGCTTGATATGGTGAAGGTGATGCTTAGTATGGTGAAGGTGATGCTTGGTATGGTGAAGGTGATGCTTGGTATGGTGAAGGTGATGCTTGGTATGGTGAAGGTGATGCTTGCTATGGTGAAGGTGATGCTTGCTATGGTGAAGGTGATGATTGCTATGGTGAGGGTGATGCTTGCTATGGTGAAGGTGATGCTTGCTATGGTGAGGGTGATGCTTGCTATGGTGAAGGTGATGCTTGGTATGGTGAAGGTGATGCTTGGTATGGTGAAGGTGATGCTTGGTATGGTGAAGGTGATGCTTGGTATGGTGAAGGTGATACTTGGTATGGTGAAGGTGATACTTGGTATGGTGAAGGTGATGCTTGGTATGGTAAAGGTGATGCTTGGTATGGTAAAGGTGATGCTTGGTATGGTAAAGGTGATGCTTGGTATGGTGAAGGTGATGCTTGCTATGGTGAGGGTGATGCTTGCTATGGTGAGGGTGATGCTTGCTATGGTGAAGGTGATGCTTGCTATGGTGAAGGTGATGCTTGGTATGGTGAAGGTGATGCTTGGTATGGTGAAGGTGATACTTGGTATGGTGAAGGTGATACTTGGTATGGTGAAGGTGATGCTTGGTATGGTGAAGGTGATGCTTGGTATGGTAAAGGTGATGCTTGGTATGGTGAAGGTGATGCTTGGTATGGTGAAGGTGATGCTTGCTATGGTGAAGGTGATGCTTGCTATGGTGGAGGTGATGCTTGCTATGGTGGAGGTGATGCTTGCTATGGTGGAGGTGATGCTTGCTATGGTGGAGGTGATGCTTGCTATGGTGGAGGTGACGCTTGCTATGGTGGAGGTGACGCTTGCTATGGTGGAGGTGACGGTTGCTATGGTGGAGGTGATGCTTGCTATGGTGGAGGTGATGCTTGCTATGGTGGAGGTGATGCTTGCTATGGTGGAGGTGATGCTTGCTATGGTGAAGGTGATGCTTGGTATGGTGAAGGTGATGCTTGGTATGGTGAAGGTGATGCTTGGTATGGTGAAGGTGATGCTTGGTATGGTGAAGGTGATGCTTGGTATGGTGAAGGTGATGCTTGGTATAGTGAAGGTGATGCTTGGTATGGTGAAGGTGATGCTTGGTATGGTGAAGGTGATGCTTGCTATGGTGGAGTTGATGCTTGCTATGGTGGAGGTGATGCTTGCTATGGTGGAGGTGATGCTTGCTATGGTGGAGGTGATGCTTGCTATGGTGAAGGTGATGCTTGGTATGGTGAAGGTGATGCTTGCTATGGTGAAGGTGTTGCTTGGTATGGTGAAGGTGTTGCTTGGTATGGTGAAGGTGATGCTTGGTATGGTGAAGGTGATGCTTGGTATGGTGAAGGTGATGCTTGGTATGGTGAAGGTGATGCTTGGTATGGTGAAGGTGATGCTTGGTATGGTGAAGGTGATGCTTGGTATGGCGAAGGTGATGCTTGGTATGGCGAAGGTGATGCTTGGTATGGTGAAGGTGATGCTTGGTATGGTGAAGGTGATGCTTGGTATGGTGAAGGTGATGCTTGCTATGGTGAAGGTGATGCTTGGTATGGTGAAGGTGATGCTTGGTATGGTGAAGGTGATGCTTGGTATGGTGAAGGTGATGCTTGGTATGGTGAAGGTGATGCTTGGTATGGTGAAGGTGATGCTTGGTATGGTGAAGGTGATGCTTGCTATGGTGGAGGTGATGCTTGCTATGGTGAGGGTGATGCTTGCTATGGTGAAGGTGATGCTTGCTATGGTGAAGGTGATGCTTGGTATGGTGAAGGTGATGCTTGGTATGGTGAAGGTGATACTTGGTATGGTGAAGGTGATACTTGGTATGGTGAAGGTGATACTTGGTATGGTGAAGGTGATGCTTGGTATGGTAAAGGTGATGCTTGGTATGGTGAAGGTGATGCTTGGTATGGTGAAGGTGATGCTTGCTATGGTGAAGGTGATGCTTGCTATGGTGGAGGTGATGCTTGCTATGGTGGAGGTGATGCTTGCTATGGTGGAGGTGATGCTTGCTATGGTGGAGGTGATGCTTGCTATGGTGGAGGTGATGCTTGCTATGGTGGAGGTGATGCTTGCTATGGTGGAGGTGATGCTTGCTATGGTGGAGGTGATGCTTGCTATGGTGGAGGTGATGCTTGCTATGGTGGAGGTGATGGTTGCTATGGTGGAGGTGATGCTTGCTATGGTGGAGGTGATGCTTGCTATGGTGGAGGTGATGCTTGCTATGGTGGAGGTGATGCTTGCTATGGTGGAGGTGATGCTTGCTATGGTGAAGGTGATGCTTGGTATGGTGAAGGTGATGCTTGGTATAGTGAAGGTGATGCTTGGTATGGTGAAGGTGAGGCTTGGTATGGTGAAGGTGATGCTTGGTATGGTGAGGGTGATGCTTGGTATGATGAAGGTGATGCTTGGTATAGTGAAGGTGATGCTTGGTATGGTGAAGGTGATGCTTGCTATGGTGGAGTTGATGCTTGCTATGGTGGAGGTGATGCTTGCTATGGTGGAGGTGATGCTTGCTATGGTGGAGGTGATGCTTGCTATGGTGAAGGTGATGCTTGGTATGGTGAAGGTGATGCTTGCTATGGTGAAGGTGTTGCTTGGTATGGTGAAGGTGTTGCTTGGTATGGTGAAGGTGTTGCTTGGTATGGTAAAGGTGATGCTTGGTATGGTGAAGGTGATGCTTGGTATGGTGAAGGTGATGCTTGGTATGGTGATGGTGATGCTTGGTATGGTGAAGGTGATGCTTGGTATGGTGAAGGTGATGCTTGGTATGGCGAAGGTGATGCTTGGTATGGTGAAGGTGATGCTTGGTATGGTGAAGGTGATGCTTGGTATGGTGAAGGTGATGCTTGGTATGGTGAAGGTGATGCTTGCTATGGTGAAGGTGATGCTTGGTATGGTGAAGGTGATGCTTGGTATGGTGAAGGTGATGCTTGGTATGGTGAAGGTGATGCTTGGTATGGTGAAGGTGATGCTTGGTATGGTGAAGGTGATGCTTGGTATGGTGAAGGTGATGCTTGCTATGGTGGAGGTGATGCTTGCTATGGTGGAGTTGATGCTTGCTATGGTGGAGTTGATGCTTGCTATGGTGGAGGTGATGCTTGCTATGGTGGAGGTGATGCTTGCTATGGTGGAGGTGATGCTTGCTATGGTGAAGGTGATGCTTGGTATGGTGAAGGTGATGCTTGGTATGGTGAAGGTGATACTTGGTATGGTGAAGGTGATACTTGGTATGGTGAAGGCGATACTTGGTATGGTGAAGGTGATGCTTGGTATGGTAAAGGTGATGCTTGGTATGGTGAAGGTGATGCTTGGTATGGTGAAGGTGATGCTTGCTATGGTGAAGGTGATGCTTGCTATGGTGGAGGTGATGCTTGCTATGGTGGAGGTGATGCTTGCTATGGTGGAGGTGATGCTTGCTATGGTGGAGGTGATGCTTGCTATGGTGGAGGTGATGCTTGCTATGGTGGAGGTGATGCTTGCTATGGTGGAGGTGATGCTTGCTATGGTGGAGGTGATGCTTGCTATGGTGGAGGTGATGCTTGCTATGGTGGAGGTGATGCTTGCTATGGTGGAGGTGATGGTTGCTATGGTGGAGGTGATGCTTGCTATGGTGGAGGTGATGCTTGCTATGGTGGAGGTGATGCTTGCTATGGTGGAGGTGATGCTTGCTATGGTGGAGGTGATGCTTGGTATAGTGAAGGTGATGCTTGGTATGGTGAAGGTGAGGCTTGGTATGGTGAAGGTGATGCTTGGTATGGTGAAGGTGATGCTTGGTATGATGAAGGTGATGCTTGGTATAGTGAAGGTGATGCTTGGTATGGTGAAGGTGATGCTTGCTATGGTGGAGTTGATGCTTGCTATGGTGGAGGTGATGCTTGCTATGGTGGAGGTGATGCTTGCTATGGTGGAGGTGATGCTTGCTATGGTGGAGGTGATGCTTGCTATGGTGGAGGTGATGCTTGCTATGGTGGAGGTGATGCTTGCTATGGTGAAGGTGATGCTTGGTATGGTGAAGGTGATGCTTGCTATGGTGAAGGTGTTGCTTGGTATGGTGAAGGTGTTGCTTGGTATGGTGAAGGTGTTGCTTGGTATGGTAAAGGTGATGCTTGGTATGGTGAAGGTGATGCTTGGTATGGTGAAGGTGATGCTTGGTATGGTGAAGGTGATGCTTGGTATGGTGAAGGTGATGCTTGGTATGGTGAAGGTGATGCTTGGTATGGTGAAGGTGATGCTTGGTATGGTGAAGGTGATGCTTGGTATGGTGAAGGTGATGCTTGGTATGGTGAAGGTGATGCTTGGTATGGTGAAGGTGATGCTTGGTATGGTGAAGGTGATGCTTGGTATGGTGAAGGTGATGCTTGGTATGGTGAAGGTGATGCTTGGTATGGTGAAGGTGATGCTTGCTATGGTGGAGGTGATGCTTGCTATGGTGGAGTTGATGCTTGCTATGGTGGAGGTGATGCTTGCTATGGTGGAGGTGATGCTTGCTATGGTGGAGGTGATGCTTGCTATGGTGGAGGTGATGCTTGCTATGGTGAAGGTGATGCTTGGTATGGTGAAGGTGATGCTTGGTGTGGTGAAGGTGATGCTTGGTATGGTGAAGGTGATGCTTGGTATGGTGAAGGTGATGCTTGGTATGGTGAAGGTGATGCTTGGTATGGTGAAGGTGATGCTTGGTATGGTGAAGGTGATGCTTGGTATGGTGAAGGTGATGCTTGGTATGGTGAAGGTGATGCTTGCTATGGTGGAGGTGATGCTTGCTATGGTGGAGGTGATGCTTGCTATGGTGGAGTTGATGCTTGCTATGGTGGAGGTGATGCTTGCTATGGTGGAGGTGATGCTTGGTATGGTGGAGGTGATGCTTGCTATGGTGGAGGTGATGCTTGGTATGGTGAAGGTGATGCTTGGTATGGTGAAGGTGATGCTTGGTATGGTGAAGTTGTTGCTTGGTATGGTGAAGGTGTTGCTTGGTATGGTGAAGGTGATGCTTGGTATGGTGAAGGTGATGCTTGGTATGGTGAAGATGATGCTTGGTATGGTGAAGGTGATGCTTGGTATGGTGAAGGTGATGCTTGGTATGGTAAAGGTGATGCTTGGTATGGTGAAGGTGATGCTTGGTATGGTGAAGGTGATGCTTGGTATGGTGAAGGTGATGCTTGGTATGGTAAAGGTGATGCTTGGTATGGTGAAGGTGATGCTTGGTATGGTGAAGGTGATGCTTGGTATGGTGAAGGTGATGCTTGGTATGGTGAAGGTGATGCTTGGTATGGTGAAGGTGATGCTTGGTATGGTGAAGGTGATGCTTGGTATGGTGAAGGTGATGCTTGGTATGGTGAAGGTGATGCTTGGTATGGTGAAGGTGATGCTTGCTATGGTGAAGGTGATGCTTGGTATGGTGAAGGTGATGCTTGCTATGGTGAAGGTGATGATTGCTATGGTGAGGGTGATGCTTGCTATGGTGAAGGTGATGCTTGCTATGGTGAGGGTGATGCTTGGTATGGTGAAGGTGATACTTGGTATGGTGAAGGTGATGCTTGGTATGGTAAAGGTGATGCTTGGTATGGTAAAGGTGATGCTTGGTATGGTGAAGGTGATGCTTGCTATGGTGAAGGTGATGCTTGCTATGGTGAGGGTGATGCTTGCTATGGTGAAGGTGATGCTTGGTATGGTGAAGGTGATGCTTGCTATGGTGAAGGTGATACTTGGTATGGTGAAGGTGATGCTTGGTATGGTGAAGGTGATACTTGGTATGGTGAAGGTGATACTTGGTATGGTGAAGGTGATGCTTGGTATGGTGAAGGTGATGCTTGGTATGGTGAAGGTGATACTTGGTATGGTGAAGGTGATACTTGGTATGGTGAAGGTGATGCTTGGTATGGTAAAGGTGATGCTTGGTATGGTAAAGGTGATGCTTGGTATGGTGAAGGTGATGCTTGCTATGGTGAAGGTGATGCTTGCTATGGTGAGGGTGATGCTTGCTATGGTGAAGGTGATGCTTGGTATGGTGAAGGTGATGCTTGCTATGGTGAAGGTGATACTTGGTATGGTGAAGGTGATGCTTGGTATGGTGAAGGTGATACTTGGTATGGTGAAGGTGATACTTGGTATGGTGAAGGTGATACTTGGTATGGTGAAGGTGATGCTTGGTATGGTGAAGGTGATGCTTGCTATGGTGAAGGTGATGCTTGCTATGGTGGAGGTGATGCTTGCTATGGTGGAGGTGATGCTTGCTATGGTGGAGGTGATGCTTGCTATGGTGGAGGTGATGCTTGCTATGGTGGAGGTGATGCTTGCTATGGTGGAGGTGATGCTTGCTATGGTGGAGGTGATGCTTGCTATGGTGGAGGTGATGGTTGCTATGGTGGAGGTGATGCTTGCTATGGTGGAGGTGATGCTTGCTATGGTGGAGGTGATGCTTGCTATGATGGAGGTGATGCTTGCTATGGTGGAGGTGATGCTTGCTATGGTGGAGGTGATGCTTGCTATGGTGAAGGTGATGCTTTGTATGGTGAAGGTGATGCTTGGTATAGTGAAGGTGATGCTTGGTATGGTGAAGGTGAGGTTTGGTATGGTGAAGGTGATGCTTGGTATGGTGAAGGTGATGCTTGGTATGATGAAGGTGATGCTTGGTATAGTGAAGGTGATGCTTGGTATGGTGAAGGTGATGCTTGGTATGGTGAAGGTGATGCTTGGTATGGTGAAGGTGATGCTTGCTATGGTGGAGGTGATGCTTGCTATGGTGGAGGTGATGCTTGCTATGGTGGAGGTGATGCTTGCTATGGTGGAGGTGATGCTTGCTATGGTGGAGGTGATGCTTGGTATGGTGAAGGTGATGCTTGGTATGGTGAAGGTGATGCTTGGTATGGTGAAGGTGTTGCTTGGTATGGTGAAGGTGTTGCTTGGTATGGTGAAGGTGATGCTTGGTATGGTGAAGGTGATGCTTGGTATGGTGAAGATGATGCTTGGTATGGTGAAGGTGATGCTTGGTATGGTAAAGGTGATGCTTGGTATGGTAAAGGTGATGCTTGGTATGGTGAAGGTGATGCTTGGTATGGTGAAGGTGATGCTTGGTATGGTGAAGGTGATGCTTGGTATGGTGAAGGTGATGCTTGGTATGGTGAAGGTGATGCTTGGTATGGTGAAGGTGATGCTTGGTATGGTGAAGGTGATGCTTGGTATGGTGAAGGTGATGCTTGGTATGGTGAAGGTGATGCTTGCTATGGTGAAGGTGATGCTTGCTATGGTGAAGGTGATGATTGCTATGGTGAGGGTGATGCTTGCTATGGTGAAGGTGATGCTTGCTATGGTGAGGGTGATGCTTGCTATGGTGAAGGTGATGCTTGGTATGGTGAAGGTGATGCTTGCTATGGTGAAGGTGATGCTTGGTATGGTGAAGGTGATACTTGGTATGGTGAAGGTGATACTTGGTATGGTGAAGGTGATACTTGGTATGGTGAAGGTGATGCTTGGTATGGTAAAGGTGATGCTTGGTATGGTAAAGGTGATGCTTGGTATGGTGAAGGTGATGCTTGCTATGGTGAAGGTGATGCTTGCTATGGTGAGAGTGATGCTTGCTATGGTGAAGGTGATGCTTGGTATGGTGAAGGTGATGCTTGCTATGGTGAAGGTGATACTTGGTATGGTGAAGGTGATGCTTGGTATGGTGAAGGTGATACTTGGTATGGTGAAGGTGATACTTGGTATGGTGAAGGTGATGCTTGGTATGGTAAAGGTGATGCTTGGTATGGTAAAGGTGATGCTTGGTATGGTGGAGGTGATGCTTGCTATGGTGGAGGTGATGCTTGCTATGGTGGAGTTGATGCTTGCTATGGTGGAGGTGATGCTTGCTATGGTGGAGGTGATGCTTGCTATGGTGGAGGTGATGCTTGCTATGGTGGAGGTGATGCTTGCTATGGTGAAGGTGATGCTTGGTATGGTGAAGGTGATGCTTGGTATGGTGAAGGTGATGCTTGGTATGGTGAAGGTGTTGCTTGGTATGGTGAAGGTGTTGCTTGGTATGGTGAAGGTGATGCTTGGTATGGTGAAGGTGATGCTTGGTATGGTGAAGATGATGCTTGGTATGGTGAAGGTGATGCTTGGTATGGTGAAGGTGATGCTTGGTATGGTGAAGGTGATGCTTGGTATGGTGAAGGTGATGCTTGGTATGGTGAAGGTGATGCTTGGTATGGTGAAGGTGATGCTTGGTATGGTGAAGGTGATGCTTGGTATGGTGAAGGTGATGCTTGGTATGGTGAAGGTGATGCTTGCTATGGTGAAGGTGATGCTTGCTATGGTGAAGGTGATGATTGCTATGGTGAGGGTGATGCTTGCTATGGTGAAGGTGATGCTTGCTATGGTGAGGGTGATGCTTGCTATGGTGAAGGTGATGCTTGGTATGGTGAAGGTGATGCTTGCTATGGTGAAGGTGATGCTTGGTATGGTGAAGGTGATACTTGGTATGGTGAAGGTGATACTTGGTATGGTGAAGGTGATACTTGGTATGGTGAAGGTGATGCTTGGTATGGTAAAGGTGATGCTTGGTATGGTAAAGGTGATGCTTGGTATGGTGAAGGTGATGCTTGCTATGGTGAAGGTGATGCTTGCTATGGTGAGGGTGATGCTTGCTATGGTGAAGGTGATGCTTGGTATGGTGAAGGTGATGCTTGCTATGGTGAAGGTGATACTTGGTATGGTGAAGGTGATGCTTGGTATGGTGAAGGTGATACTTGGTATGGTGAAGGTGATACTTGGTATGGTGAAGGTGATGCTTGGTATGGTAAAGGTGATGCTTGGTATGGTAAAGGTGATGCTTGGTATGGTGAAGGTGATGCTTGCTATGGTGAAGGTGATGCTTGCTATGGTGGAGGTGATGCTTGCTATGGTGGAGGTGATGCTTGCTATGGTGGAGGTGATGCTTGCTATGGTGGAGGTGATGCTTGCTATGGAGGAGGTGATGGTTGCTATGGTGGAGGTGATGCTTGCTATGGTGGAGGTGATGCTTGCTATGGTGGAGGCGATGCTTGCTATGGTGGAGGTGATGCTTGCTATGGTGGAGGTGATGCCTGCTATGGTGAAGGTGATGCTTGGTATGGTGAAGTTGATGCTTGGTATAGTGAAGGTGATGCTTGGTATGGTGAAGGTGAGGCTTGGTATGGTGAAGGTGATGCTTGGTATGGTGAAGGTGATGCTTGGTATGGTGAAGGTGATGCTTGGTATAGTGAAGGTGATGCTTGGTATGGTGAAGGTGATGCTTGCTATGGTGGAGTTGATGCTTGCTATGGTGGAGGTGATGCTTGCTATGGTGGAGGTGATGCTTGCTATGGTGGAGGTGATGCTTGCTATGGTGGAGGTGATGCTTGCTATGGTGAAGGTGATGCTTGGTATGGTGAAGGTGATGCTTGCTATGGTGAAGGTGATGCTTGGTATGGTGAAGGTGTTGCTTGGTATGGTGAAGGTGTTGCTTGGTATGGTGAAGGTGTTGCTTGGTATGGTGAAGGTGATGCTTGGTATGGTGAAGGTGATGCTTGGTATGGTGAAGATGATGCTTGGTATGGTGAAGGTGATGCTTGGTATGGTGAAGGTGATGCTTGGTATGGTAAAGGTGATGCTTGGTATGGTGAAGGTGATGCTTGGTATGGTGAAGGTGATGCTTGGTATGGTGAAGGTGATGCTTGGTATGGTGAAGGTGATGCTTGGTATGGTGAAGGTGATGCTTGGTATGGTGAAGGTGATGCTTGGTATGGTGAAGGTGATGCTTGGTATGGTGAAGGTGATGCTTGGTATGGTGAAGGTGATGCTTGGTATGGTGAAGGTGATGCTTGGTATGGTGAAGGTGATGCTTGGTATGGTGAAGGTGATGCTTGGTATGGTGAAGGTGATGCTTGGTATGGTGAAGGTGATGCTTGCTATGGTGAAGGTGATGCTTGCTATGGTGGAGGTGATGCTTGCTATGGTGGAGGTGATGCTTGCTATGGTGGAGTTGATGCTTGCTATGGTGGAGGTGATGCTTGCTATGGTGGAGGTGTACTTGCTATGGTGGAGTTGATGCTTGCTATGGTGGAGGTGATGCTTGCTATGGTGGAGGTGATGCTTGCTATGGTGGATTTGATGCTTGCTATGGTGGAGGTGATGCTTGCTATGGTGGAGGTGATGCTTGCTATGGTGAAGGTGATGCTTGCTATGGTGGAGGTGATGCTTGCTATGGTGAAGGTGATGCTTGCTATGGTGAAGGTGATGCTTGGTATGGTGAAGGTGTTGCTTGGTATGGTGAAGGTGTTGCTTGGTATGGTGAAGGTGATGCTTGGTATGGTGAAGGTTATGCTTGGTATGGTGAAGATGATGCTTGGTATGGTGAAGGTGATGCTTGGTATGGTGAAGGTGATGCTTGGTATGGTGAAGGTGATGCTTGGTATGGTGAAGGTGATGCTTGGTATGGTGAAGGTGATGCTTGGTATGGTGAAGGTGATGCTTGGTATGGTGAAGGTGATGCTTGGTATGGTGAAGGTGATGCTTGGTATGGTGAAGGTGATGCTTGGTATGGTGAAGGTGATGCTTGGTATGGTGAAGGTGATGCTTGGTATGGTGAAGGTGATGCTTGGTATGGTGAAGGTGATGCTTGGTATGGTGAAGGTGATGCTTGGTATGGTGAAGGTGATGCTTGGTATGGTGAAGGTGATGCTTGGTATGGTGAAGGTGATGCTTGCTATGGTGGAGGTGATGCTTGCTATGGTGGAGGTGATGCTTGCTATGGTGGAGTTGATGCTTGCTATGGTGGAGGTGATGCTTGCTATGGTGGAGGTGATGCTTGCTATGGTGGAGGTGATGCTTGCTATGGTGGAGGTGATGCTTGCTATGGTGAAGGCGATGCTTGGTATGGTGAAGGTGATGCTTGGTATGGTGAAGGTGATGCTTGGTATGGTGAAGGTGTTGCTTGGTATGGTGAAGGTGTTGCTTGGTATGGTGAAGGTGATGCTTGGTATGGTGAAGG
The DNA here is from genome assembly GCF_055824585.1 of Amblyomma mixtum. Classification (NCBI taxonomy): domain Eukaryota; kingdom Metazoa; phylum Arthropoda; class Arachnida; order Ixodida; family Ixodidae; genus Amblyomma; species Amblyomma mixtum. Next base: position 321,258,204 of record NC_143014.1, read on the forward strand.
TGATGCTTGGTATGGTGAAGATGATGCTTGGTATGGTGAAGGTGATGCTTGGTATGGTGAAGGTGATGCTTGGTATGGTGAAGGTGATGCTTGGTATGGTTAAGGTGATGCTTGGTATGGTGAAGGTGATGCTTGGTATGGTGAAGGTGATGCTTGGTATGGTGAAGGTGATGCTTGGTATGGTGAAGGTGATGCTTGGTATGGTGAAGGTGATGCTTGGTATGGTGAAGGTGATGCTTGGTATGGTGAAGGTGATGCTTGCTATGGTGAAGGTGATGCTTGCTATGGTGAAGGTGATGATTGCTATGGTGAGGGTGATGCTTGCTATGGTGAAGGTGATGCTTGCTATGGTGAGGGTGATGCTTGCTATGGTGAAGGTGATGCTTGGTATGGTGAAGGTGATGCTTGCTATGGTGAAGGTGATGCTTGGTATGGTGAAGGTGATGCTTGGTATGGTGAAGGTGATACTTGGTATGGTGAAGGTGATACTTGGTATGGTGAAGGTGATGCTTGGTATGGTAAAGGTGATGCTTGGTATGGTAAAGGTGATGCTTGGTATGGTGAAGGTGATGCTTGCTATGGTGAAGGTGATGCTTGCTATGGTGAGGGTGATGCTTGCTATGGTGAAGGTGATGCTTGGTATGGTGAAGGTGACGCTTGCTATGGTGAAGGTGATACTTGGTATGGTGAAGGTGATGCTTGGTATGGTGAAGGCGATACTTGGTATGGTGAAGGTGATACTTGGTATGGTGAAGGTGATACTTGGTATGGTGAAGGTGATGCTTGGTATGGTAAAGGTGATGCTTGGTATGGTGAAGGTGATGCTTGGTATGGTGAAGGTGATGCTTGCTATGGTGAAGGTGATGGTTGCTATGGTGGAGGTGATGCTTGCTATGGTGGAGGTGATGCTAGCTATGGTGGAGGTGATGCTTGCTATGGTGGAGGTGATGCTTGCTATGGTGGAGGTGATGCTTGCTATGGTGGAGGTGATGCTTGCTATGGTGGAGGTGATGCTTGCTATGGTGGAGGTGATGCTTGCTATGGTGGAGGTGATGGTTGCTATGGTGGAGGTGATGCTTGCTATGGTGGAGGTGATGCTTGCTATGGTGGAGGTGATGCTTGCTATGGTGGAGGTGATGCTTGCTATGGTGGAGGTGATGCTTGCTATGGTGAAGGTGATGCTTGGTATGGTGAAGGTGATGCTTGGTATAGTGAAGGTGATGCTTGGTATGGTGAAGGTGAGGCTTGGTATGGTGAAGGTGATGCTTGGTATGGTGAAGGTGATGCTTGGTATGATGAAGGTGATGCTTGGTATAGTGAAGGTGATGCTTGGTATGGTGAAGGTGATGCTTGCTATGGTGGAGTTGATGCTTGCTATGGTGGAGGTGATGCTTGCTATGGTGGAGGTGATGCTTGCTATGGTGGAGGTGATGCTTGGTATGGTGAAGGTGATGCTTGGTATGGTGAAGGTGATGCTTGGTATGGTGAAGATGATGCTTGGTATGGTGAAGGTGATGCTTGGTATGGTGAAGGTGATGCTTGGTATGGTGAAGGTGATGCTTGGTATGGTGAAGGTGATGCTTGGTATGGTGAAGGTGATGCTTGGTATGGTGAAGGTGATGCTTGGTATGGTGAAGGTGATGCTTGGTATGGTGAAGGTGATGCTTGGTATGGTGAAGGTGATGCTTGGTATGGTGAAGGTGATGCTTGGTATGGTGAAGGTGATGCTTGGTATGGTGAAGGTGATGCTTGCTATGGTGAAGGTGATGCTTGCTATGGTGAAGGTGATGATTGCTATGGTGAGGGTGATGCTTGCTATGGTGAAGGTGATGCTTGCTATGGTGAGGGTGATGCTTGCTATGGTGAAGGTGATGCTTGGTATGGTGAAGGTGATGCTTGCTATGGTGAAGGTGATGCTTGGTATGGTGAAGGTGATGCTTGGTATGGTGAAGGTGATACTTGGTATGGTGAAGGTGATACTTGGTATGGTGAAGGTGATGCTTGGTATGGTAAAGGTGATGCTTGGTATGGTAAAGGTGATGCTTGGTATGGTGAAGGTGATGCTTGCTATGGTGAAGGTGATGCTTGCTATGGTGAGGGTGATGCTTGCTATGGTGAAGGTGATGCTTGGTATGGTGAAGGTGATGCTTGCTATGGTGAAGGTGATACTTGGTATGGTGAAGGTGATGCTTGGTATGGTGAAGGTGATACTTGGTATGGTGAAGGTGATACTTGGTATGGTGAAGGTGATACTTGGTATGGTGAAGGTGATGCTTGGTATGGTAAAGGTGATGCTTGGTATGGTGAAGGTGATGCTTGGTATGGTGAAGGTGATGCTTGCTATGGTGAAGGTGATGCTTGCTATGGTGGAGGTGATGCTTGCTATGGTGGAGGTGATGCTTGCTATGGTGGAGGTGACGCTTGCTATGGTGGAGGTGATGCTTGCTATGGTGGAGGTGATGCTTGCTATGGTGGAGGTGATGCTTGCTATGGTGGAGGTGATGCTTGCTATGGTGGAGGTGATGCTTGCTATGGTGGAGGTGATGGTTGCTATGGTGGAGGTGATGCTTGCTATGGTGGAGGTGATGCTTGCTATGGTGGAGGTGATGCTTGCTATGGTGGAGGTGATGCTTGCTATGGTGAAGGTGATGCTTGGTATGGTGAAGGTGATGCTTGGTATAGTGAAGGTGATGCTTGGTATGGTGAAGGTGAGGCTTGGTATGGTGAAGGTGATGCTTGGTATGGTGAAGGTGATGCTTGGTATGATGAAGGTGATGCTTGGTATAGTGAAGGTGATGCTTGGTATGGTGAAGGTGATGCTTGCTATGGTGGAGTTGATGCTTGCTATGGTGGAGGTGATGCTTGCTATGGTGGAGGTGATGCTTGCTATGGTGGAGGTGATGCTTGCTATGGTGGAGGTGATGCTTGCTATGGTGAAGGTGATGCTTGGTATGGTGAAGGTGATGCTTGCTATGGTGAAGGTGATGCTTGGTATGGTGAAGGTGATACTTGGTATGGTGAAGGTGATGCTTGGTATGGTAAAGGTGATGCTTGGTATGGTGAAGGTGATGCTTGCTATGGTGAAGGTGATGCTTGCTATGGTGAAGGTGATGCTTGCTATGGTGGAGGTGATGCTTGCTATGGTGGAGGTGATGCTTGCTATGGTGGAGGTGATGCTTGCTATGGTGGAGGTGATGGTTGCTATGGTGGAGGTGATGCTTGCTATGGTGGAGGTTGTGGGAATCTGGCTTTCCGCCGTCGCCTTTGCGCGGCTGTGCCGGCCGCCCGCGTTGTTTCTCCTCTTTCCCTTGCTCCCGCCTCAGGCGGTGGAGAGGCGGCTGGGTGACTAATCACTGTCATTTAGCCACAGCTCCGCCCCGGCTCCCCAAGGGCCTTTGCCATTGGCGCCTCTTGGCGGGAATCCGGGACCCGTTTTGGCGGCCGCGGATCCCGCGACCGTCCGAGCGGGGCCCAGCGAGAGAGAGATCCCTCCGAGACAGCGTAAGGTGCGTACGTTACTGTTTGTCCGTGCCGGGCTTTGCCCCTCGGACCAGTGCTTACTCGAGCTCGCCCGCACGTGTCCTCTGACCTGCAGCGGCTCGAGCCTGTCCAGCGGGGTCCAGCGACCTCTGACAGGCGTACCTTGCGTTGAATGCCCACTCTCTCTCGCAACCGGCCCAACGGTCGACACGAGAGAGAGATCACAGCACTGCCGCGGGGACATTCTCCTGCAGCGGCGTGCTAGCGGTGCGCATTACTCGAGTCGCTTCGTGCGCACAGCGGAGCCTGGCTCCTCGCGCGCCCCCGGGACGGGGTGACTATTGAGTGTGTGTGTATCAGCTGGAGGACGATGTGAATAAACGTCTCCTTTGTGAACTTGGAGGCCTATTTCTTTGCGGCGAATCGCTCTCCTCCCAGCGGAGGTTGAGTGCGCTGCAACGGTGTCCCAGTGTGTGTGTGGTGACGGCTGATCGGGGCCCTTGGCTCGCGCGAAGCTCGAACCCGCGGTGGGTGGTGGCCTGTGTCCACTTAGAAACCCACAACTGGCGCCCAACGTGGTGGATTCGAAATCCATTGGAGTTTCCCCGCTTGTACATCTGTTTTCGTTCTAACGTACCGAGATGTACATAGGCAAACTTCAGCCCGCTCGTGCTTGCTCTTATCTTCTAGAAGGAATAGATTGGATTAGGTGTCGTTTGTACAGCGCGCCTTTTCTCATTTCCGGCCCGACTGTGGGTGGTTGGCTCGTTAAGGAGCCGTGTGTCGCGGTGCGAGTTTTGTGCGGCCCGTATGGAGGGGAAGTTGGCGGGGCGTTTGGGGCGATGGAGGGGCGGAAAGTGCACCCTTTGACCCTCGCCGCGGCGCTTCTGGACGCTTCTGATAGGGGGGTCGTTGTCGCCGACCAGCGTCCGCGCACGTGCCGGTGTATGCGTGTTTGTGGCTGTGGCTGTGTGCGCGCGTAACCATGAGCCAAGGCGACGCCTGTGAGTTGTGCCGTTGTGTCCTTCTGCGTGAGCGCGAGGATGAGAAGGACCCCCTTGCTGTGGACAAGGTTACACATCTGGACGCCGCCGAACGTCCTCGCCCGTTTCAGCCGGCGTGAAGGGGGTGCACTAACTTTCTTGTGCCCGAACGTGATGTCGTGTCCAAGGGCGCGAGGTCAGTGCTCTGCCGCGGCCCCGTCGTCATCAACGCACCATACATCAACGGAAAGAAGACTGCCATCAGTCGTCGGCCCTCCCAACCCGTTCAACTTGAAGTCTGCGAGCGGTGAGTCGCCGACAGGCCCACTGGGCCGCGCCACCGAACTTTGAGGCTGGCATCCACCTGTAACATAGTTGTACAGTTGTATTCACATCTTCTTGTGTACCGTGTATATAATCTGCAAGCTGTTTTGATTTACTGAAGCGTATGCAAGTGTTGTTTGCCTTGTTTTTCCTTTGTTTGTTTTACATTGTTCTGGCTGGAACTGAAGTGTAGCTAGTTTTTTTTTGTGTATTCATTTCTTTATTTTGGAACTGAAGTGTAGCTAGATTTTTTTTGTGTATTCATTTCTTTATTTTGGAACTGAAGTGTATCTAGTTTTTTTTTGTGTATTCATTTCTTTATTTTGGAACTGAAGTGTAGCTTATTTTTTTTGTGTATTGATTTCTTTATTTTGGCCGCGTGCTTTGCCGATGGGTAGGAGGGCATTTAAGGAGAGGGGGATGTGAGAATCTGGCTTTCCGCCGTCGCCTTTGCGCGGCTGTGCCGGCCGCCCGCGTTGTTTCTCCTCTTTCCCTTGCTCCCGCCTCAGGCGGTGGAGAGGCGGCTGGGTGACTAATCACTGTCATTTAGCCACAGCTCCGCCCCGGCTCCCCAAGGGCCTTTGCCATTGGCGCCTCTTGGCGGGAATCCGGGACCCGTTTTGGCGGCCGCGGATCCCGCGACCGTCCGAGCGGGGCCCAGCGAGAGAGAGATCCCTCCGAGACAGCGTAAGGTGCGTACGTTACTGTTTGTCCGTGCCGGGCTTTGCCCCTCGGACCAGTGCTTACTCGAGCTCGCCCGCACGTGTCCTCTGACCTGCAGCGGCTCGAGCCTGTCCAGCGGGGTCCAGCGACCTCTGACAGGCGTACCTTGCGTTGAATGCCCACTCTCTCTCGCAACCGGCCCAACGGTCGACACGAGAGAGAGATCACAGCACTGCCGCGGGGACATTCTCCTGCAGCGGCGTGCTAGCGGTGCGCATTACTCGAGTCGCTTCGTGCGCACAGCGGAGCCTGGCTCCTCGCGCGCCCCCGGGACGGGGTGACTATTGAGTGTGTGTATCAGCTGGAGGACGATGTGAATAAACGTCTCCTTTGTGAACTTGGAGGCCTATTTCTTTGCGGCGAATCGCTCTCCTCCCAGCGGAGGTTGAGTGCGCTGCAACGGTGTCCCAGTGTGTGTGTGGTGACCGCTGATCGGGGCCCTTGGCTCGCGCGAAGCTCGAACCCGCGGTGGGTGGTGGCCTGTGTCCACTTAGAAACCCACAAGGTGATGCTTGCTATGGTGGAGGTGATGCTTGCTATGGTGGAGGTGATGCTTGCTATGGTGGAGGTGATGCTTGCTATGGTGAAGGTGATGCTTGGTATAGTGAAGGTGATGCTTGGTATGGTGAAGGTGATGCTTGCTATGGTGAAGGTGATGCTTGGTATAGTGAAGGTGATGCTTGGTATAGTGAAGGTGATGCTTGGTATGGTGAAGGTGATGCTTGCTATGGTGGAGGTGATGCTTGCTATGGTGAAGGTGATGCTTGTTATGGTGAAGGTGATGCTTGTTATGGTGAAGGTGATGCTTGCTATGGTGAAGGTGATGCTTGCTATGGTGAAGGTGATGCTTGCTATGGTGGAGGTGATGCTTGCTATGGTGAAGGTGATGCTTGCTATGGTGAAGGTGATGCTTGCTATGGTGAAGGTGATGCTTGCTATGGTGAAGGTGATGCTTGCAATGGTGAAGGTGATGCTTGCTATGGTGGAGGTGATGCTTGCTATGGTGAAGGTGATGCTTGCTACGGTGGAGGTGATGCTTGCTATGGTGGAGGTGATGCTTGCTATGGTGGAAGTGATGCTTGCTATGGTGGAGGTGATGCTTGCTATGGTGGAGGTGATGCTTGCTATGGTGGAGGTGATGCTTGCTATGGTGGAGGTGATGCTTGCTATGGTGGAGGTGATGCTTGCTATGGTGAAGGTGATGCTTGGTATGGTAAAGGTGATGCTTGGTATGGTGAAGGTGATGCTTGGTATGGTGAAGGTGATGCTTGCTATGGTGAAGGTGATGCTTGCTATGGTGAAGGTGATGCTTGGTATGGTGAAGGTGTTGCTTGGTATGGTGAAGGTGATGCTTGGTATGGTGAAGGTGATGCTTGGTATGGTGAAGGTGATGCTTGGTATGGTGAAGGTGATGCTTGGTATGGTGAAGGTGATGCTTGGTATGGTGAAGGTGATGCTTGGTATGGTGAGGGTGATGCTTGCTATGGTGAAGGTGATGCTTGGTATGGTGAAGGTGATGCTTGCTATGGTGAAGGTGATGCTTGCTATGGTGAAGGTGATGCTTGCTGTGGTGAAGGTGATGCTTGCTATGGTGAAGGTGATGCTTGCTATGGTGGAGGTGATGCTTGCTATGGTGGAGGTGATGCTTGCTATGGTGGAGGTGATGCTTGCTATGGTGGAGGTGATGCTTGCTATGGTGGAGGTGATGCTTGCTATGGTGGAGGTGATGCTTGCTATGGTGGAGGTGATGCTTGGTATGGTGAAGGTGATGCTTGGTATGGTGAAGGTGATACTTGGTATGGTGAAGGTGATGCTTGGTATGGTGAAGGTGATGCTTGGTATGGTGAAGGTGATGCTTGGTATGGTGAAGGTGATGCTTGTTATGGTGAAGGTGATGCTTGGTATGGTGAAGGTGATGCTTGGTATGGTGAAGGTGATGCTTGGTATGGTGAAGGTGATGCTTGGTATGGTGAAGGTGATGCTTGGTATGGTGAAGGTGATGCTTGGTATGGTGAAGGTGATGCTTGCTATGGTGGAGGTGATGCTTGCTATGGTGGAGGTGATGCTTGCTATGGTGGAGTTGATGCTTGCTATGGTGGAGGTGATGCTTGCTATGGTGGAGGTGATGCTTGCTATGGTGGAGGTGATGCTTGCTATGGTGGAGGTGATGCTTGCTATGGTGGAGGTGATGCTTGCTATGGTGAAGGTGATGCTTGCTATGGTGAAGGTGATGCTTGGTATGGTGAAGGTGGTGCTTGGTATGGTGAAGGTGTTGCTTGGTATGGTGAAGGTGATGCTTGGTATGGTGAAGGTGATGCTTGCTATGGTGGAGGTGATGCTTGCTATGGTGGAGGTGATGCTTGCTATGGTGGAGGTGATGCTTGCTATGGTGGAGGTGATGCTTGCTATGGTGAAGGTGATGCTTGCTATGGTGAAGGTGATGCTTGCTATGGTGAAGGTGATGCTTGCTATGGTGAAGGTGATGCTTGCTATGGTGAAGGTGATGCTTGGTATGGTGAAGGTGATGCTTGGTATGGTGAAGGTGATGCTTGGTATGGTGAAGGTGATGCTTGGTATGGTGAAGGTGATGCTTGGTATGGTGAAGGTGATGCTTGGTATGGTGAAGGTGATGCTTGGTATGGTGAAGGTGATGCTTGGTATGGTGAAGGTGATACTTGCTATGGCGGAAGTCGATGCTTGCTATGGTGAAGGTGATGCTTGCTATGGTGAAGGTGATGCTTGCTATGGTGAAGGTGATGCTTGCTATGGTGAAGGTGATGCATGCTATGGTGAAGGTGATGCTTGCTATGGTGAACGTGATGCTTGCTATGGTGAAGGTGATGCTTGCTATGGTGAAGGTGATGCTTGCTATGGTGAAGGTGATGCTTGGTATGGTGAAGGTGATGCTTGGTATGGTGAAGGTGATGCTTGGTATGGTGAAGGTGATGCTTGGTATGGTGAAGGTGATGCTTGGTATGGTGAAGGTGATGCTTGGTATGGTGAAGGTGATGCTTGGTATGGTGAAGGTGATACTTGGTATGGTGAAGGTGATACTTGCTATGGCGGAAGTCGATGCTTGCTATGGTGAAGGTGATGCTTGGTATGGTGAAGGTGATGCTTGGTATGGTGAAGGTGATGCTTGGTATGGTGAAGGTGATGCTTGGTATGGTGAAGGTGATGCTTGGTATGGTGAAGGTGATGCTTGGTATGGTGAAGGTGATGCTTGGTATGGTGAAGGTGATGCTTGGTATGGTGAAGGTGATGCTTGGTATGGTGAAGGTGATGCTTGGTATGGTGAAGGTGATGCTTGGTATGGTGAGGTGATACTTGGTATGGTGAAGGTGATACTTGGTATGGTGAAGGTGATACTTGGTATGGTGAAGGTGATACTTGGTATGGTGAAGGTGATACTTGGTATGGTGAAGGTGATGCTTGCTATGGTGAAGGTGATGCTTGCTATGGTCGAGGTGATGCTTGCTATGGTGGAGGTGATGCTTGCTATGGTGGAGGTGATGCTTGCTATGGTGGAGGTATGCTTGCTATGGTGGAGGTATGCTTGCTATGGTGAAGGTGATGCTTGCTATGGTGGAGGTGATGCTTGCTATGGTGAAGGTGATGCTTGTTATGGTGAAGGTGATGCTTGGTATGGTGAAGGTGATGCTTGGTATGGTGAAGGTGATGCTTGGTATGGTGAAGGTGATGCTTGGTATGGTGAAGGTGATGCTTGGTATGGTGAAGGTGATGCTTGGTATGGTGAAGGTGATGCTTGCTATGGTGGAGGTGATGCTTGCTATGGTGGAGGTGATGCTTGCTATGGTGGAGGTGATGCTTGCTATGGTGGAGGTGATGCTTGGTATGGTGAAGGTGATGCTTGGTATGGTGAAGGTGATGCTTGGTATGGTGAAGGTGATGCTTGGTATGGTGAAGGTGATGCTTGGTATGGTGAAGGTGATGCTTGTTATGGTGAAGGTGATGCTTGGTATGGTGAAGGTGATGCTTGGTATGGTGAAGGTGATGCTTGGTATGGTGAAGGTGATGCTTGGTATGGTGAAGGTGATGCTTGGTATGGTGAAGGTGATGCTTGGTATGGTGAAGGTGATGCTTGCTATGGTGGAGGTGATGCTTGCTATGGTGGAGGTGATGCTTGCTATGGTGGAGTTGATGCTTGCTATGGTGGAGGTGATGCTTGCTATGGTGGAGGTGATGCTTGCTATGGTGGAGGTGATGCTTGCTATGGTGGAGGTGATGCTTGCTATGGTGGAGGTGATGCTTGCTATGGTGAAGGTGATGCTTGCTATGGTGAAGGTGATGCTTGGTATGGTGAAGGTGGTGCTTGGTATGGTGAAGGTGTTGCTTGGTATGGTGAAGGTGATGCTTGGTATGGTGAAGGTGATGCTTGCTATGGTGGAGGTGATGCTTGCTATGGTGGAGGTGATGCTTGCTATGGTGGAGGTGATGCTTGCTATGGTGGAGGTGATGCTTGCTATGGTGAAGGTGATGCTTGCTATGGTGAAGGTGATGCTTGCTATGGTGAAGGTGATGCTTGCTATGGTGAAGGTGATGCTTGCTATGGTGAAGGTGATGCTTGGTATGGTGAAGGTGATGCTTGGTATGGTGAAGGTGATGCTTGGTATGGTGAAGGTGATGCTTGGTATGGTGAAGGTGATGCTTGGTATGGTGAAGGTGATGCTTGGTATGGTGAAGGTGATGCTTGGTATGGTGAAGGTGATGCTTGGTATGGTGAAGGTGATACTTGCTATGGCGGAAGTCGATGCTTGCTATGGTGAAGGTGATGCTTGCTATGGTGAAGGTGATGCTTGCTATGGTGAAGGTGATGCTTGCTATGGTGAAGGTGATGCATGCTATGGTGAAGGTGATGCTTGCTATGGTGAACGTGATGCTTGCTATGGTGAAGGTGATGCTTGCTATGGTGAAGGTGATGCTTGCTATGGTGAAGGTGATGCTTGGTATGGTGAAGGTGATGCTTGGTATGGTGAAGGTGATGCTTGGTATGGTGAAGGTGATGCTTGGTATGGTGAAGGTGATGCTTGGTATGGTGAAGGTGATGCTTGGTATGGTGAAGGTGATGCTTGGTATGGTGAAGGTGATACTTGGTATGGTGAAGGTGATACTTGCTATGGCGGAAGTCGATGCTTGCTATGGTGAAGGTGATGCTTGGTATGGTGAAGGTGATGCTTGGTATGGTGAAGGTGATGCTTGGTATGGTGAAGGTGATGCTTGGTATGGTGAAGGTGATGCTTGGTATGGTGAAGGTGATGCTTGGTATGGTGAAGGTGATGCTTGGTATGGTGAAGGTGATGCTTGGTATGGTGAAGGTGATGCTTGGTATGGTGAAGGTGATGCTTGGTATGGTGAAGGTGATGCTTGGTATGGTGAAGGTGATGCTTGGTATGGTGAGGTGATACTTGGTATGGTGAAGGTGATACTTGGTATGGTGAAGGTGATACTTGGTATGGTGAAGGTGATACTTGGTATGGTGAAGGTGATACTTGGTATGGTGAAGGTGATGCTTGCTATGGTGAAGGTGATGCTTGCTATGGTCGAGGTGATGCTTGCTATGGTGGAGGTGATGCTTGCTATGGTGGAGGTGATGCTTGCTATGGTGGAGGTATGCTTGCTATGGTGGAGGTATGCTTGCTATGGTGAAGGTGATGCTTGCTATGGTGGAGGTGATGCTTGCTATGGTGAAGGTGATGCTTGCTATGGTGGAGGTGATGCTTGCTATGGTGGAGGTGATGCTTGCCATGGTGAAGGTGATGCTTGCTATGGTGAAGGTGATGCTTGCTATGGTGAAGGTGATGCTTGCTATGGTGAAGGTGATGCTTGCTATGGTGAAGGTGATGCTTGCTATGGTGAAGGTGATGCATGCTATGGTGAAGGTGATGCTTGCTATGGTGAAGGTGATGCTTGCTATGGTGAAGGTGATGCTTGCTATGGTGAAGGTGATGCTTGCTATGGTGAAGGTGATGAATGCTATGGTGAAGGTGATGCATGCTATGGTGAAGGTGATGCTTGCTATGGTGAAGGTGATGCTTGCTCTGGTGAAGGTGATGCTTGCTATGGTGGAGGTGATGCTTGCTATGGTGGAGGTGATGCTTGCTATGGTGGAGGTGATGCTTGCTATGGTGGAGGTGATGCTTGCTATGGTGAAGGTGATGCTTGCTATGGTGGAGGTGATGCTTGCTATGGTGGAGGTGATGCTTGCTATGGTGGAGGTGATGCTTGCTATGGTGAAGGTGATGCTTGCTATGGTGAAGGTGATGCTTGCTATGGTGAAGGTGATGCTTGCTATGGTTAAGGTGATGCTTGCTATGGTGAAGGTGATGCTTGCTATGGTGAAGGTGATGCTTGCTATGGTGAAGGTGATGCTTGCTATGGTGAAGGTGATGCTTGCTATGGTGAAGGTGATGCTTGCTATGGTGAAGGTGATGCTTGCTATGGTGGAGGTGATGCTTGCTATGGAGGAGGTGATGCTTGCTATGGAGGAGGTGATGCTTGGTATGGTGAAGGTGATGCTTGGTATGGTGAAGGTGATGCTTGGTATGGTGAAGGTGATGCTTGGTATGGTGAAGGTGATGCTTGGTATGGTGAAGGTGATACTTGGTATGGTGAAGGTGATACTTGGTATGGTGAAGGTGATACTTGGTATGGTGAAGGTGATGCTTGGTATGGTGAAGGTGATGCTTGGTATGGTGAAGGTGATGCTTGGTATGGTGAAGGTGATGCTTGGTATGGTGAAGGTGATGCTTGGTATGGTGAAGGTGATGCTTGGTATGGTGAAGGTGATGCTTGGTATGGTGAAGGTGATGCTTGTTATGGTGAAGGTGATGCTTGGTATGGTGAAGGTGATGCTTGGTATGGTGAAGGTGATGCTTGGTATGGTGAAGGTGATGCTTGGTATGGTGAAGGTGATGCTTGGTATGGTGAAGGTGATGCTTGGTATGGTGAAGGTGATGCTTGGTATGGTGAAGGTGATGCTTGCTATGGTGGAGGTGATGCTTGCTATGGTGGAGGTGATGCTTGCTATGGTGGAGGTGATGCTTGCTATGGTGGAGTTGATGCTTGCTATGGTGGAGGTGATGCTTGCTATGGTGGAGGTGATGCTTGCTATGGTGGAGGTGATGCTTGCTATGGTGAAGGTGATGCTTGGTATGGTGAAGGTGATGCTTGGTATGGTGAAGGTGATGCTTGGTATGGTGAAGGTGATGCTTGGTATGGTAAAGGTGATGCTTGGTATGGTGAAGGTGATGCTTGGTATGGTGAAGGTGATGCTTGCTATGGTGAAGGTGATGCTCGCTATGGTGGAGGTGATGCTTGCTATGGTGGAGGTGATGCTAGCTATGGTGGAGGTGATGCTTGCTATGGTGGAGGTGATGCTTGCTATGGTGAAGGTGATGCTTGCTATGGTGAAGGTGATGCTTGCTATGGTGAAGGTGATGCTTGGTAAGGTGAAGGTGATGCTTGGTATGGTGAAGGTGATGCTTGGTATGGTGAAGGTGATGCTTGGTATGGTGAAGGTGATGCTTGGTATGGTGAAGGTGATGCTTGGTATGGTGAAGGTGATACTTGGTATGGTGAAGGTGATGCTTGGTATGGTGAAGGTGATGCTTGGTATGGTGAAGGTGATGCTTGCTATGGTGAAGGTGATGCTTGCTATGGTGAAGGTGATGCTTGCTATGGTGGAGGTGATGCTTGCTATGGTGGAGGTGATGCTTGCTATGGTGGAGGTGATGCTTGCTATGGTGAAGGTGATGCTTGCTATGGTGAAGGTGATGCTTGCTATGGTAAAGGTGATGCTTGCTATGGTGAAGGTGATGCTTGGTATGGTGAAGGTGATGCTTGGTATGGTGAAGGTGATGCTTGGTATGGTGAAGGTGATGCTTGGTATGGTGAAGGTGATGCTTGGTGTGGTGAAGGTGATGCTTGGTATGGTGAAGGTGATGCTTGGTATGGTGAAGGTGATACTTGCTATGGCGGAAGTCGATGCTTGCTATGGCGAAAGTGATGCTTGCTATGGTGAAGGTGATGCTTGCTATGGTGAAGGTGATGCTTGCTATGGTGAAGGTGATGCATGCTATGGTGAAGGTGATGCTTGCTATGGTGAACGTGATGCTTGCTATGGTGAAGGTGATGCTTGGTATGGTGAAGGTGATGCTTGCTATGGTGAAGGTGATGCTTGGTATGGTGAAGGTGATGCTTGGTATGGTGAAGGTGATGCTTGGTATGGTGAAGGTGATGCTTGGTATGGTGAAGGTGATGCTTGGTATGGTGAAGGTGATGCTTGGTATGGTGAAGGTGATGCTTGGTATGGTGAAGGTGATGCTTGGTATGGTGAAGGTGATACTTGGTATGGTGAAGGTGATACTTGCTATGGCGGAAGTCGATGCTTGCTATGGTGAAGGTGATGCTTGGTATGGTGAAGGTGATGCTTGGTATGGTGAAGGTGATGCTTGGTATGGTGAAGGTGATGCTTGCTATGGTGAAGGTGATGCTTGGTATGGTGAAGGTGATGCTTGGTATGGTGAAGGTGATGCTTGGTATGGTGAAGGTGATGCTTGGTATGGTGAAGGTGATGCTTGGTATGGTGAAGGTGATGCTTGGTATGGTGAAGGTGATGCTTGGTATGGTGAAGGTGATGCTTGGTATGGTGAGGTGATACTTGGTATGGTGAAGGTGATACTTGGTATGGTGAAGGTGATACTTGGTATGGTGAAGGTGATACTTGGTATGGTGAAGGTGATACTTGGTATGGTGAAGGTGATGCTTGCTATGGTGAAGGTGATGCTTGCTATGGTCGAGGTGATGCTTGCTATGGTGGAGGTGATGCTTGCTATGGTGGAGGTGATGCTTGCTATGGTGGAGGTATGCTTGCTATGGTGGAGGTATGCTTGCTATGGTGAAGGTGATGCTTGCTATGGTGGAGGTGATGCTTGCTATGGTGAAGGTGATGCTTGCTATGGTGGAGGTGATGCTTGCTATGGTGGAGGTGATGCTTGCTATGGTGAAGGTGATGCTTGCTATGGTGAAGGTGATGCTTGCTATGGTGAAGGTGATGCTTGCTATGGTGAAGGTGATGCTTGCTATGGTGAAGGTGATGCTTGCTATGGTGAAGGTGATGCTTGCTATGGTGAAGGTGATGCTTGCTATGGTGAAGGTGATGCTTGCTATGGTGAAGGTGATGCTTGCTATGGTGAAGCTGATGAATGCTATGGTGAAGGTGATGTATGCTATGGTGAAGGTGATGCTTGCTGTGGTGAAGGTGATGCTTGCTCTGGTGAAGGTGATGCTTGCTATGGTGGAGGTGATGCTTGCTATGGTGGAGGTGATGCTTGCTATGGTGGAGGTGATGCTTGCTGTGGTGAAGGTGATGCTTGCTATGGTGGAGGTGATGCTTGCTATGGTGGAGGTGATGCTTGCTATGGTGGAGGTGATGCTTGCTATGGTGAAGGTGATGCTTGCTATGGTGAAGGTGATGCTTGCTATGGTGAAGGTGATGCTTGCTATGGTTAAGGTGATGCTTGCTATGGTGAAGGTGATGCTTGCTATGGTGAAGGTGATGCTTGCTATGGTGAAGGTGATGCTTGCTATGGTGAAGGTGATGCTTGCTATGGTGAAGGTGATGCTTGCTATGGTGAAGGTGATGCTTGCTATGGTGAAGGTGATGCTTGCTATGGTGGAGGTGATGCTTGCTATGGTGGAGGTGATGCTTGCTATGGAGGAGGTGATGCTTGGTATGGTGAAGGTGATGCTTGGTATGGTGAAGGTGATGCTTGGTATGGTGAAGGTGATGCTTGGTATGGTGAAGGTGTTGCTTGGTATGGTGAAGGTGTTGCTTGGTATGGTGAAGGTGATGCTTGGTATGGTGAAGGTGATGCTTGCTATGGTGGAGGTGATGCTTGCTATGGTGGAGGTGATGCTTGCTATGGTGAAGGTGATGCTTGGTATGGTGAAGGTGATGCTTGGTATGGTGAAGGTGATGCTTGGTATGGTGAAGGTGATGCTTGCTATGGTGAAGGTGATGCTTGGTATGGTGAAGGTGATGCTTGGTATGGTGAAGGTGATGCTTGGTATGGTGAAGGTGATGCTTGGTATGGTGAAGGTGATGCTTGGTATGGTGAAGGTGATGCTTGGTATGGTGAAGGTGATGCTTGGTATGGTGAAGGTGATGCTTGGTATGGTGAGGTGATACTTGGTATGGTGAAGGTGATACTTGGTATGGTGAAGGTGATACTTGGTATGGTGAAGGTGATACTTGGTATGGTGAAGGTGATACTTGGTATGGTGAAGGTGATGCTTGCTATGGTGAAGGTGATGCTTGCTATGGTCGAGGTGATGCTTGCTATGGTGGAGGTGATGCTTGCTATGGTGGAGGTGATGCTTGCTATGGTGGAGGTATGCTTGCTATGGTGGAGGTATGCTTGCTATGGTGAAGGTGATGCTTGCTATGGTGGAGGTGATGCTTGCTATGGTGAAGGTGATGCTTGCTATGGTGGAGGTGATGCTTGCTATGGTGGAGGTGATGCTTGCTATGGTGAAGGTGATGCTTGCTATGGTGAAGGTGATGCTTGCTATGGTGAAGGTGATGCTTGCTATGGTGAAGGTGATGCTTGCTATGGTGAAGGTGATGCTTGCTATGGTGAAGGTGATGCTTGCTATGGTGAAGGTGATGCTTGCTATGGTGAAGGTGATGCTTGCTATGGTGAAGGTGATGCTTGCTATGGTGAAGCTGATGAATGCTATGGTGAAGGTGATGTATGCTATGGTGAAGGTGATGCTTGCTGTGGTGAAGGTGATGCTTGCTCTGGTGAAGGTGATGCTTGCTATGGTGGAGGTGATGCTTGCTATGGTGGAGGTGATGCTTGCTATGGTGGAGGTGATGCTTGCTGTGGTGAAGGTGATGCTTGCTATGGTGGAGGTGATGCTTGCTATGGTGGAGGTGATGCTTGCTATGGTGGAGGTGATGCTTGCTATGGTGAAGGTGATGCTTGCTATGGTGAAGGTGATGCTTGCTATGGTGAAGGTGATGCTTGCTATGGTTAAGGTGATGCTTGCTATGGTGAAGGTGATGCTTGCTATGGTGAAGGTGATGCTTGCTATGGTGAAGGTGATGCTTGCTATGGTGAAGGTGATGCTTGCTATGGTGAAGGTGATGCTTGCTATGGTGAAGGTGATGCTTGCTATGGTGAAGGTGATGCTTGCTATGGTGGAGGTGATGCTTGCTATGGTGGAGGTGATGCTTGCTATGGAGGAGGTGATGCTTGGTATGGTGAAGGTGATGCTTGGTATGGTGAAGGTGATGCTTGGTATGGTGAAGGTGATGCTTGGTATGGTGAAGGTGTTGCTTGGTATGGTGAAGGTGTTGCTTGGTATGGTGAAGGTGATGCTTGGTATGGTGAAGGTGATGCTTGCTATGGTGGAGGTGATGCTTGCTATGGTGGAGGTGATGCTTGCTATGGTGGAGGTGATGCTTGCTATGGTGGAGGTGATGCTTGCTATGGTGAAGGTGATGCTTGCTATGGTGAAGGTGATGCTTGCTATGGTGAAGGTGATGCTTGATATGGTGAAGGTGATGCTTGCTATGGTGAAGGTGATGCTTGCTATGGTGAAGGTGATGCTTGGTATGGTGAAGGTGATGCTTGGGGTGGTGAAGGTGATGCTTGGTATGGTGAAGGTGATGCTTGGTATGGTGAAGGTGATGCTTGGTATGGTGAAGGTGATGCTTGGTATGGTGAAGGTGATGCTTGGTATGGTGAAGGTGATGCTTGGTATGGTGAAGGTGATGCTTGGTATGGTGAAGGTGATACTTGGTATGGTGAAGGTGATACTTGCTATGGCGGAAGTCGATGCTTGCTATGGCGAAAGTGATACTTGCTATGGTGGAAGTCGATGCTTGCTATGGCGAAAGTGATGCTTGCTATGGTGAAGGTGATGCTTGCTATGGTGAAGGTGATGCTTGCTATGGTGAAGGTGATGCTTGCTATGGTGAAGGTGATGCATGCTATGGTGAAGGTGATGCTTGCTATGGTGAAGGTGATGCTTGCTATGGTGAAGGTGATGCTTGCTATGGTGAAGGTGATGCTTACTATGGTGAAGGTGATGCTTGGTATGGTGAAGGTGATGCTTGGTATGGTGAAGGTGATGCTTGGTATGGTGAAGGTGATGCTTGGTATGGTGAAGGTGATGCTTGGTATGGTGAAGGTGATGCTTGGTATGGTGAAGGTGATGCTTGGTATGGTGAAGGTGATGCTTGGTATGGTGAAGGTGATACTTGGTATGGTGAAGGTGATACTTGCTATGGCGGAAGTCGATGCTTGCTATGGTGAAGGTGATGCTTGGTATGGTGAAGGTGATGCTTGGTATGGTGAAGGTGATGCTTGCTATGGTGAAGGTGATGCTTGGTATGGTGAAGGTGATGCTTGGTATGGTGAAGGTGATGCTTGGTATGGTGAAGGTGATGCTTGGTATGGTGAAGGTGATGCTTGGTATGGTGAAGGTGTTGCTTGGTATGGTGAGGTGATACTTGGTATGGTGAAGGTGATACTTGGTATGGTGAAGGTGATACTTGGTATGGTGAAGGTGATACTTGGTATGGTGAAGGTGATACTTGGTATGGTGAAGGTGATGCTTGCTATGGTGAAGGTGATGCTTGCTATGGTCGAGGTGATGCTTGCTATGGTGGAGGTGATGCTTGCTATGGTGGAGGTGATGCTTGCTATGGTGGAGGTATGCTTGCTATGGTGGAGGTATGCTTGCTATGGTGAAGGTGATGCTTGCTATGGTGGAGGTGATGCTTGCTATGGTGAAGGTGATGCTTGCTATGGTGGAGGTGATGCTTGCTATGGTGGAGGTGATGCTTGCTATGGTGAAGGTGATGCTTGCTATGGTGAAGGTGATGCTTGCTATGGTGAAGGTGATGCTTGCTATGGTGAAGGTGATGCTTGCTATGGTGAAGATGATGCTTGCTATGGTGAAGGTGATGCTTGCTATGGTGAAGGTGATGCTTGCTATGGTGAAGGTGATGCTTGCTATGGTGAAGGTGATGCTTGCTATGGTGAAGGTGATGCTTGCTATGGTGAAGGTGATGCATGCTATGGTGAAGGTGATGCTTGCTATGGTGAAGGTGATGCTTGCTCTGGTGAAGGTGATGCTTGCTATGGTGGAGGTGATGCTTGCTATGGTGGAGGTGATGCTTGCTATGGTGGAGGTGATGCTTGCTATGGTGAAGGTGATGCTTGCTATGGTGGAGGTGATGCTTGCTATGGTGGAGGTGATGCTTGCTATGGTGGAGGTGATGCTTGCTATGGTGGAGGTGATGCTTGCTATGGTGAAGGTGATGCTTGCTATGGTGAAGGTGATGCTTGCTATGGTTAAGGTGATGCTTGCTATGGTGAAGGTGATGCTTGCTATGGTGAAGGTGATGCTTGCTATGGTGAAGGTGATGCTTGCTATGGTGAAGGTGATGCTTGCTATGGTGAAGGTGATGCTTGCTATGGTGAAGGTGATGCTTGCTATGGTGGAGGTGATGCTTGCTATGGTGGAGGTGATGCTTGCTATGGTGGAGGTGATGCTTGGTATGGTGAAGGTGATGCTTGGTATGGTGAAGGTGATGCTTGGTATGGTGAAGGTGATGCTTGGTATGGTGAAGGTGATGCTTGGTATGGTGAAGGTGATACTTGGTATGGTGAAGGTGATACTTGGTATGGTGAAGGTGATACTTGGTATGGTGAAGGTGATACTTGGTATGGTGAAGGTGATGCTTGGTATGGTGAAGGTGATGCTTGCTATGGTGGAGGTGATGCTTGCTATGGTGGAGGTGATGCTTGCTATGGTGGAGGTGATGCTTGCTATGGTGGAGGTGATGCTTGGTATGGTGAAGGTGATGCTTGGTATTGTGAAGGTGATGCTTGGTATGGTGAAGGTGATGCTTGGTATGGTGAAGGTGATGCTTGGTATGGTGAAGGTGATGCTTGGTATGGTGAAGGTGATGCTTGGTATGGTGAAGGTGATGCTTGGTATGGTGAAGGTGATGCTTGGTATGGTGAAGGTGATGCTTTGTATGGTGAAGGTGATGCTTGGTATGGTGAAGGTGATGCTTGGTATGGTGAAGGTGATGCTTGGTATGGTGAAGGTGATGCTTGCTATGGTGGAGGTGATGCTTGCTATGGTGGAGGTGATGCTTGCTATGGTGGAGTTGATGCTTGCTATGGTGGAGGTGATGCTTGCTATGGTGGAGGTGATGCTTGCTATGGTGGAGGTGATGCTTGCTATGGTGGAGGTGATGCTTGCTATGGTGAAGGTGATGCTTGGTATGGTGAAGGTGATGCTTGGTATGGTGAAGGTGATGCTTGGTATGGTGAAGGTGTTGCTTGGTATGGTGAAGGTGTTGCTTGGTATGGTGAAGGTGATGCTTGGTATGGTGAAGGTGATGCTTGGTATGGTGAAGATGATGCTTGGTATGGTGAAGGTGATGCTTGGTATGGTGAAGGTGATGCTTGGTATGGTAAAGGTGATGCTTGGTATGGTGAAGGTGATGCTTGGTATGGTGAAGGTGATGCTTGGTATGGTGAAGGTGATGCTTGGTATGGTGAAGGTGATGCTTGGTATGGTGAAGGTGATGCTTGGTATGGTGAAGGTGATGCTTGGTATGGTGAAGTTGATGCTTGGTATGGTGAAGGTGATGCTTGGTATGGTGAAGGTGATGCTTGCTATGGTGAAGGTGATGCTTGCTATGGTGAAGGTGATGACTGCTATGGTGAGGGTGATGCTTGCTATGGTGAAGGTGATGCTTGCTATGGTGAGGGTGATGCTTGCTATGGTGAAGGTGATGCTTGGTATGGTGAAGGTGATGCTTGCTATGGTGAAGGTGATGCTTGGTATGGTGAAGGTGATACTTGGTATGGTGAAGGTGATACTTGGTATGGTGAAGGTGATACTTGGTATGGTGAAGGTGATGCTTGGTATGGTAAAGGTGATGCTTGGTATGGTAAAGGTGATGCTTGGTATGGTGAAGGTGATGCTTGCTATGGTGAAGGTGATGCTTGCTATGGTGAGGGTGATGCTTGCTATGGTGAAGGTGATGCTTGGTATGGTGAAGGTGATGCTTGCTATGGTGAAGGTGATACTTGGTATGGTGAAGGTGATGCTTGGTATGGTGAAGGTGATACTTGGTATGGTGAAGGTGATACTTGGTATGGTGAAGGTGATGCTTGGTATGGTAAAGGTGATGCTTGGTATGGTAAAGGTGATGCTTGGTATGGTGAAGGTGATGCTTGCTATGGTGAAGGTGATGCTTGCTATGGTGGAGGTGATGCTTGCTATGGTGGAGGTGATGCTTGCTATGGTTGAGGTGATGCTTGCTATGGAGGAGGTGATGGTTGCTATGGTGGAGGTGATGCTTGCTATGGTGGAGGTGATGCTTGCTATGGTGGAGGCGATGCTTGCTATGGTGGAGGCGATGCTTGCTATGGTGGAGGTGATGCTTGCTATGGTGAAGGTGATGCTTGGTATGGTGAAGTTGATGCTTGGTATGGTGAAGGTGATGCTTGGTATGGTGAAGGTGAGGCTTGGTATGGTGAAGGTGATGCTTGGTATGGTGAAGGTGATGCTTGGTATGGTGAAGGTGATGCTTGGTATGGTGAAGGTTGTGGGAATCTGGCTTTCCGCCGTCGCCTTTGCGCGGCTGTGCCGGCCTACCGCGTCGTTTCTCCTCTTTCCCTTGCTCCCGCCTCAGGCGGTGGAGAGGCGGCTGGGTGACTAATCACTGTCATTTAGCCACAGCTCCGCCCCGGCTCCCCAAGGGCCTTTGCCATTGGCGCCTTTTGGCGGGAATTCGGGACCCCGCTTTGGGCGGCCGCGCGCCGCGCGACCGTCCGAGCGGGGCCCAGAGGGAGAGATCCCTCCGAGACAGCGTAAGGTGCGTACGTTACTGTTTGTCCGTGCCGGCCTTGCCGTTCGGACCAGTGCTTACTCGAGCTCGCCCGCACGTGTCCTCTGACCTGCAGCGGCTCGAGCCTGTCCAGCGGGGTCCAGCGACCTCTGACAGGCGTACCTTGCGTTGAATGCCCACTCTCTCTCGCAACCGGCCCAACGGTCGACACGAGAGAGAGATCACAGCACTGCCGCGGGGACATTCTCCTGCAGCGGCGTGCTAGCGGTGCGCATTACTCGAGTCGCTTCGTGCGCGCAGCGGAGCCTTGCTCCTCGCGCGCCCCCGGGACGGGGTGACTATTGAGTGTGTGTGTACTGCTGAAGGACGACGTGAATAAACGTCTCCTTTGTGAACTTGGAGGCCTATTTCTTTGCGGCGAATCGCTCTCCTCCCAGCGGAGGTTGAGTGCGCTGCAGCGGTGTCCCAGTGTGTGTGTGGTGACGGCTGATCGGGGCCCTTGGCTCGCGCGAAGCTCGAACCCGCGGTGGGTGGTGGCTTGTGTCCACGTAGGAACCCACAACTGGCGCCCAACGTGCTAAGTCACTGGCGCTTACGCCTTTGACGGCACATTAGCCGAGCAGGTCGCCTTGACGATCACGCTTGCGCACCGTGTCTAACACCCCCAGCGGGGCACTCGGCAGCTACATGTCGGCTCCCTACGGAGTTGTAGCGTCGTTTGATCCGCTGGCTGCTGTTCCTTCGAATAGCTAGACACCGTGGTTGGCCGCGGCCCCCAGCGGGGTTCACGGCGAGACAACCCAAAATGTCGACCACGCGGCTCCCATTGGAGCTGTATCGGAAGCACCCTGCGGTGCATCCGCTGGTCGCATGCCTCAGCTGTGCAAGCTTTCCGCCCAGTGCGAAAGTAGTTCGTGTCACGCTGCCGCAACCGGCAGTTTCCGGTTGCGGCAGCGTGACACGAACTACTTTCGCACTGGGCGGAAAGCTTGCACAGCTGAGGCATGCGACCAGCGGATGCACCGCAGGGTGCTTCCGATACAGCTCCAATGGGAGCCGCGTGGTCGACATTTTGGGTTGTCTCGCCGTGAACCCCGCTGGGGGCCGCGGCCAACCACGGTGTCTAGCTATTCGAAGGAACAGCAGCAGCCGTGCCCCGCGAGCAGTCAATTCTGCTCTGGGAACGGCGAGGCGCTGGCCCGGTTCCCTGTGGAAACCACGCCGCTCATCGAACTAGGAGCCTTGCCTCCCTCGTTCGTGTAGCCCGCCCAAGCCTCCACTGAGGCAGGGGTGCAGTGCGCTCAGTTGGCTGATGCGGCTCCGCGAGCCTGCGGGTCGGCTGGCGCGCTGGGCTCTCCTGATACAGCATTACGACTTTTCCGTGCAGTGTCGAAAGGGGAGCACAAACGTGGTAGCTGACGCGCTATCCCGTGCCCCACTCGCCAGCGGCGCCTTGACGCCTGTAGGCGGAGGGGGCGAAACAGCGGACGAGCCGCCGGGCGGCAAGGAGGGGGAACCCGCAAACGGGTTAACCCATTCCGCTAACCAGGCGAGCAGCGCTTCGCAAAGCGGACGAGAGGCAAAGCTCTTCGTGAGCGCCTCGGAGGTGCCGACGCGAACGGAAATTTTGGCTGCAAACCTGAGTGGGGACGAGACCATGCTCCCCTCTGGGATGACTGGAATCGTTTTCAGCCGTAAGAGCTACTGAAAGCCCAGCAAAATGACCCCTTTTGTCGCGAGGTGAGCGACGGTCTCAGGGAGACGGAGCGCCGTGACGCTACTTGTATTGTAGCGGGCGCAGGGGGGCAGAAGCCAGCGTGTGTCGCGGCGAACCCCGTGGATTCATATTTGCTGGACAATGACGGGCTCGTGCTGAAGTACATAGCCACCGAGGACGAGTCCATCGACCCGTTCAAGGTGGTTATCCCCAAAAGTCTGAGAGGCGCACTTTGGCGATTCTCGCATGACGAACCACTGGCCGGTCATCTGAGTGGCTCCAAAGTTTTTGCAAAACTGAGTCATTCGGTGACGTGGCCCGGCATGAAGCGTGACATTTTCCGCTATTGCCGTTCCTGCCATGTCTGTCAAGCGGTGAAGTCACGGGGCGGCAAGCCGCCTGTAATGATGAAACCGATTGACAGTGTGCGTCCGTGGCAGATGGCCACCTGCGATTTGATGGGGCCTTTCCCCAGGAGCAAGCAGGGGTTCATAGACCTGAAGGCCTACGCGTCACGGTCTGACGAGCTTGCGCCGGTACCCATTGGTATCAAAGGCAAGCGCAAAGGCACAACTGGTGCTGCGGAACGCAAGCGTACGGAGCACCGGTACAATCTGAGGCGACGGTCACCGGTGTGATTTATGCCGGACGGCGGACTTTTCCGCAACCGAAGGCACGCAGCCTCAGCTAGCTGGCGAGCTTTCTCGTCAGGCCCTACCCAGGTGAAGCACGGTGTGTTATTTTTTTTTGTTGTTTTTGCAGCATGCTCAGTTCCAACCTTGTGTGTTTACCTATTTATTTATTTGTTTTGTTTAGTCAGTTTTTAGCCACTTTCGTTTCCAGCTTGTTCGTCGGTTTTCGTTCTAACGTACCGAGATGTACATAGGTAACATGCGTCTGCGTTGGCGTTCAGTTTTTTTTAACCAGACTTGTACATATGTATACTTCAGCCGCTCTCTCTTGCGCTTATCTTTTGAAGCACAGAGTTTGGGTGTCGTTTGTACGGCGCTCCTTTTCTCATTTCCGGCCCGACTGTGGGTGGTTGGCTCGTTAAGGAGCCGTGTCGCGGTGCGAGTTTTGTGCGGCCCGTATGGAGGGGAAGTTGGCGGGGCGTTTGGGGCGATGGGGGGGCGGAAAGTGCACCCTTTGACCCTCGCCGCGGCGCCTCTGGACGCTTCTGATGAGGGGGATCGTTGTCGCCGACCAGCGTCCGCGTACGTGCCGGTGTATGCGTGGTTGTGTTTGTGGCTGTGTGTGCGCGTAACCATGAGCCAAGGCGACGCCTGTGAGTTGTGCCGTTGTGTCCTTCTGCGTGAGCGCGAGGATGAGAAGGACCCCTCGCGGTGGACAAGGTTACACATCTGGACGCCGCCGAACGTCCTCGCCCGTTTCAGCCGGCGTGAAAGGGGTGCACTAACTCTGTTGTGCCCGAACGTGATGTCGTGTCCAAGGGCGCGAGGTCAGTGCTCTGCCGCGGCCCCGTCGTCATCAACGGAAAGAAGACCGCCATCAGTCGTCGGCCCTCCCAACCCGTTCAACTTCAAGTCTGCGAGCGGTGAGTCGCCGACCGGCCCACTGGGCCGCGCCATCGAACTTTGAGGCTGACATCTACCTGTAACATAGCTGTACAGTTCTATTCACATCTCCTTGTGAACCGTGTATATAATCTGCAAGCTGTTTTGGTTTACTGAAGCGTATGCAAGTGTTGTTTGCCTTTGTTTTCCCTTTGTTTGTGTGTTTTTGTTTTGTTCTGGCTGGAACTGAAGTGTAGCTAGTTTTTTTTGTGTATTCATTTCTTTATTCTGGAACTGAAGAGGAGCTAGTTTTTTTTTGTATTCATTTCTTTATTTTGGAACTGAAGTGTAGCTAGTTTTTTTTTGTGTATTCATTTCTTTATTTTGGAACTGAAGTGTAGTTTTTTTGTGTATTGATTTCTTTATTTTGGCCGCGTGCTTTGCCGATGGGTAGGAGGGCATTTAAGGAGAGGGGGATGTGGGAATCTGGCTTTCCGCCGTCGCCTTTGCGCGGCTAGCCGGCCTCCCGCGTTGTTTCTCCTCTTTCCCTTGCTCCCGCCTCAGGCGGTGGAGAGGCGGCTAGGTGACTAATCACTGTCATTTGGCCACAGCTCCGCCCCGGCTCCCCAACGGTCTTTGCCATTGGCGCCTTTTGGCGGGAAATCGGGACTCGCTACGGGCGGCCGCGCACGGCGCGACCGTCCGAGCGGGGCCCAGAGAGGGAGAGATCCCTCCGAGACAGCGAAAGGTGCGTACGTTACTGTTTGTCCCTGCCGGCCTTTGCCGCTCGGACCAGTGCTTACTCGAGCTCGCCCGCACGTGTCCTCTGACCTGCAGCGGCTCGAGCCTGTCCAGCGGGGTCCAGCGACCTCAGACAGGCGTACCTTGCGTTGATTGCCCACTCTCTCTCGCAACCGGCCCAACGGTCGACACGAGAGGGAGATCACAGCACTGCCGCGGGGACATACTCCTGCAGCGGCGTGCTAGCGGCGCACATTGCTCGAGTCGCTTCGTGCGCGCAGCGGAGCCTTGCTCCTCGCGCGCCCCCGGGACGGGGTGACGATTGAGTGTGTGTGTACTGCTGAAGGACGACGTGAATAAACGTCTCCTTTGTGAACTTGGAGGCCTATTTCTTTGCGGCGAATCGCTCTCCTCCCAGCGGAGGGTGAGTGCGCTGCAGCGGTGTCCCAGTGTGTGTGTGGTGACGGCTGATCGGGGCCCTTGGCTCGCGCGAAGCTCGAACCCGCGGTGGGTGGTGGCCTGTGTCCACTTAGAAACCCACAAGGTGATGCTTGGTATGGTGAAGGTGATGCTTGCTATGGTGGAGTTGATGCTTGCTATGGTGGAGGTGATGCTTGCTATGGTGGAGGTGATGCTTGCTATGGTGGAGGTGATGCTTGCTATGGTGAAGGTGATGCTTGGTATGGTGAAGGTGATGCTTGCTATGGTGAAGGTGATGCTTGGTATGGTGAAGGTGTTGCTTGGTATGGTGAAGGTGTTGCTTGGTATGGTGAAGGTGTTGCTTGGTATGGTGAAGGTGATGCTTGGTATGGTGAAGATGATGCTTGGTATGGTGAAGGTGATGCTTGGTATGGTGAAGGTGATGCTTGGTATGGTAAAGGTGATGCTTGGTATGGTGATGGTGATGCTTGGTATGGTGAAGGTGATGCTTGGTATGGTGAAGGTGATGCTTGGTATGGTGAAGGTGATGCTTGGTATGGTGAAGGTGATGCTTGGTATGGTGAAGGTGATGCTTGGTATGGTGAAGGTGATGCTTGGTATGGTGAAGGTGATGCTTGGTATGGTGAAGGTGATGCTTGGTATGGTGAAGGTGATGCTTGGTATGGTGAAGGTGATGCTTGGTATGGTGAAGGTGATGCTTGGTATGGTGAAGGTGATGCTTGGTATGGTGAAGGTGATGCTTGGTATGGTGAAGGTGATGCTTGGTATGGTGAAGGTGATGCTTGCTATGGTGAAGGTGATGCTTGCTATGGTGGAGGTGATGCTTGCTATGGTGGAGGTGATGCTTGCTATGGTGGAGTTGATGCTTGCTATGGTGGAGGTGATGCTTGCTATGCTGGAGTTGATGCTTGCTATGGTGGAGGTGATGCTTGCTATGGTGGAGGTGATGCTTGCTATGGTGGAGGTGATGCTTGCTATGGTGGAGGTGATGCTTGCTATGGTGAAGGTGATGCTTGCTATGGTGAAGGTGATGCTTGGTATGGTGAAGGTGTTGCTTGGTATGGTGAAGGTGTTGCTTGGTATGGTGAAGGTGATGCTTGGTATGGTGAAGGTGATGCTTGGTATGGTGAAGGTGATGCTTGGTATGGTGAAGGTGATGCTTGGTATGGTGAAGGTGATGCTTGGTATGGTGAAGGTGATGCTTGGTATGGTGAAGGTGATGCTTGGTATGGTGAAGGTGATGCTTGGTATGGTGAAGGTGATGCTTGGTATGGTGAAGGTGATGCTTGGTATGGTGAAGGTGATGCTTGGTATGGTGAAGGTGATGCTTGGTATGGTGAAGGTGATGCTTGGTATGGTGAAGGTGATGCTTGGTATGGTGAAGGTGATGCTTGGTATGGTGAAGGTGATGCTTGGTATGGTGAAGGTGATGCTTGCTATGGTGAAGGTGATGCTTGCTATGGTGGAGGTGATGCTTGCTATGGTGGAGGTGATGCTTGCTATGGTGGAGTTGATGCTTGCTATGGTGGAGGTGATGCTTGCTATGGTGGAGGTGATGCTTGCTATGGTGGAGGTGATGCTTGCTATGGTGAAGGTGATGCTTGGTATGGTGAAGGTGATGCTTGGTATGGTGAAGGTGATGCTTGGTATGGTGAAGGTGTTGCTTGGTATGGTGAAGGTGTTGCTTGGTATGGTGAAGGTGATGCTTGGTATGGTGAAGGTGATGCTTGGTATGGTGAAGATGATGCTTGGTATGGTGAAGGTGATGCTTGGTATGGTGAAGGTGATGCTTGGTATGGTGAAGGTGATGCTTGGTATGGTGAAGGTGATGCTTGGTATGGTGAAGGTGATGCTTGGTATGGTGAAGGTGATGCTTGGTATGGTGAAGGTGATGCTTGGTATGGTGAAGGTGATGCTTGGTATGGTGAAGGTGATGCTTGGTATGGTGAAGGTGATGCTTGGTATGGTGAAGGTGATGCTTGGTATGGTGAAGGTGATGCTTGCTATGGTGAAGGTGATGCTTGCTATGGTGAAGGTGATGATTGCTATGGTGAGGGTGATGCTTGCTATGGTGAAGGTGATGCTTGCTATGGTGAGGGTGATGCTTGCTATGGTGAAGGTGATGCTTGGTATGGTGAAGGTGATGCTTGCTATGGTGAAGGTGATGCTTGGTATGGTGAAGGTGATGCTTGGTATGGTGAAGGTGATACTTGGTATGGTGAAGGTGATACTTGGTATGGTGAAGGTGATGCTTGGTATGGTAAAGGTGATGCTTGGTATGGTAAAGGTGATGCTTGGTATGGTGAAGGTGATGCTTGCTATGGTGAAGGTGATGCTTGCTATGGTGAGGGTTATGCTTGCTATGGTGAAGGTGATGCTTGGTATGGTGAAGGTGATGCTTGCTATGATGAAGGTGATACTTGGTATGGTGAAGGTGATGCTTGGTATGGTGAAGGTGATACTTGGTATGGTGAAGGTGATACTTGGTATGGTGAAGGTGATACTTGGTATGGTGAAGGTGATGCTTGGTATGGTAAAGGTGATGCTTGGTATGGTGAAGGTGATGCTTGGTATGGTGAAGGTGATGCTTGCTATGGTGAAGGTGATGCTTGCTATGGTGGAGGTGATGCTTGCTATGGTGGAGGTGATGCTTGCTATGGTGGAGGTGATGCTTGCTATGGTGGAGGTGATGCTTGCTATGGTGGAGGTGATGCTTGCTATGGTGGAGGTGATGCTTGCTATGGTGGAGGTGATGCTTGCTATGGTGGAGGTGATGGTTGCTATGGTGGAGGTGATGCTTGCTATGGTGGAGGTGATGCTTGCTATGGTGGAGGTGATGCTTGCTATGGTGGAGGTGATGCTTGCTATGGTGGAGGTGATGCTTGCTATGGTGAAGGTGATGCTTGGTATGGTGAAGGTGATGCTTGGTATAGTGAAGGTGATGCTTGGTATGGTGAAGGTGAGGCTTGGTATGGTGAAGGTGATGCTTGGTATGGTGAAGGTGATGCTTGGTATGATGAAGGTGATGCTTGGTATAGTGAAGGTGATGCTTGGTATGGTGAAGGTGATGCTTGCTATGGTGGAGTTGATGCTTGCTATGGTGGAGGTGATGCTTGCTATGGTGGAGGTGATGCTTGCTATGGTGGAGGTGATGCTTGGTATGGTGAAGGTGATGCTTGGTATGGTGAAGGTGATGCTTGGTATGGTGAAGATGATGCCTGGTATGGTGAAGATGATGCCTGGTATGGTGAAGGTGATGCTTGGTATGGTGAAGGTGATGCTTGGTATGGTGAAGGTGATGCTTGGTATGGTGAAGGTGATGCTTGGTATGGTGAAGGTGATGCTTGGTATGGTGAAGGTGATGCTTGGTATGGTGAAGGTGATGCTTAGTATGGTGAAGGTGATGCTTGGTATGGTGAAGGTGATGCTTGGTATGGTGAAGGTGATGCTTGGTATGGTGAAGGTGATGCTTGCTATGGTGAAGGTGATGCTTGCTATGGTGAAGGTGATGATTGCTATGGTGAGGGTGATGCTTGCTATGGTGAAGGTGATGCTTGCTATGGTGAGGGTGATGCTTGCTATGGTGAAGGTGATGCTTGGTATGGTGAAGGTGATGCTTGGTATGGTGAAGGTGATGCTTGGTATGGTGAAGGTGATGCTTGGTATGGTGAAGGTGATACTTGGTATGGTGAAGGTGATACTTGGTATGGTGAAGGTGATGCTTGGTATGGTAAAGGTGATGCTTGGTATGGTAAAGGTGATGCTTGGTATGGTAAAGGTGATGCTTGGTATGGTGAAGGTGATGCTTGCTATGGTGAGGGTGATGCTTGCTATGGTGAGGGTGATGCTTGCTATGGTGAAGGTGATGCTTGCTATGGTGAAGGTGATGCTTGGTATGGTGAAGGTGATGCTTGGTATGGTGAAGGTGATACTTGGTATGGTGAAGGTGATACTTGGTATGGTGAAGGTGATGCTTGGTATGGTGAAGGTGATGCTTGGTATGGTAAAGGTGATGCTTGGTATGGTGAAGGTGATGCTTGCTATGGTGGAGGTGATGCTTGCTATGGTGGAGGTGATGCTTGCTATGGTGGAGGTGATGCTTGCTATGGTGGAGGTGATGCTTGCTATGGTGGAGGTGATGCTTGCTATGGTGGAGGTGATGCTTGCTATGGTGGAGGTGACGCTTGCTATGGTGGAGGTGACGCTTGCTATGGTGGAGGTGATGGTTGCTATGGTGGAGGTGATGCTTGCTATGGTGGAGGTGATGCTTGCTATGGTGGAGGTGATGCTTGCTATGGTGGAGGTGATGCTTGCTATGGTGAAGGTGATGCTTGGTATGGTGAAGGTGATGCTTGGTATAGTGAAGGTGATGCTTGGTATGGTGAAGGTGAGGCTTGGTATGGTGAAGGTGATGCTTGGTATGGTGAAGGTGATGCTTGGTATGATGAAGGTGATGCTTGGTATAGTGAAGGTGATGCTTGGTATGGTGAAGGTGATGCTTGCTATGGTGGAGTTGATGCTTGCTATGGTGGAGGTGATGCTTGCTATGGTGGAGGTGATGCTTGCTATGGTGGAGGTGATGCTTGCTATGGTGAAGGTGATGCTTGGTATGGTGAAGGTGATGCTTGCTATGGTGAAGGTGTTGCTTGGTATGGTGAAGGTGTTGCTTGGTATGGTGAAGGTGTTGCTTGGTATGGTAAAGGTGATGCTTGGTATGGTGAAGGTGATGCTTGGTATGGTGAAGGTGATGCTTGGTATGGTGAAGGTGATGCTTGGTATGGTGAAGGTGATGCTTGGTATGGTGAAGGTGATGCTTGGTATGGCGAAGGTGATGCTTGGTATGGTGAAGGTGATGCTTGGTATGGTGAAGGTGATGCTTGGTATGGTGAAGGTGATGCTTGCTATGGTGAAGGTGATGCTTGCTATGGTGAAGGTGATGCTTGGTATGGTGAAGGTGATGCTTGGTATGGTGAAGGTGATGCTTGGTATGGTGAAGGTGATGCTTGGTATGGTGAAGGTGATGCTTGGTATGGTGAAGGTGATGCTTGGTATGGTGGAGGTGATGCTTGCTATGGTGAGGGTGATGCTTGCTATGGTGAAGGTGATGCTTGCTATGGTGAAGGTGATGCTTGGTATGGTGAAGGTGATGCTTGGTATGGTGAAGGTGATACTTGGTATGGTGAAGGTGATACTTGGTATGGTGAAGGTGATACTTGGTATGGTGAAGGTGATGCTTGGTATGGTAAAGGTGATGCTTGGTATGGTGAAGGTGATGCTTGGTATGGTGAAGGTGATGCTTGGTATGGTGAAGGTGATGCTTGCTATGGTGGAGGTGATGCTTGCTATGGTGGAGGTGATGCTTGCTATGGTGGAGGTGATGCTTGCTATGGTGGAGGTGATGCTTGCTATGGTGGAGGTGATGCTTGCTATGGTGGAGGTGATGCTTGCTATGGTGGAGGTGATGCTTGCTATGGTGGAGGTGATGCTTGCTATGGTGGAGGTGATGGTTGCTATGGTGGAGGTGATGCTTGCTATGGTGGAGGTGATGCTTGCTATGGTGGAGGTGATGCTTGCTATGGTGGAGGTGATGCTTGCTATGGTGGAGGTGATGCTTGCTATGGTGGAGGTGATGCTTGGTATGGTGAAGGTGATGCTTGGTATAGTGAAGGTGATGCTTGGTATGGTGAAGGTGATGCTTGGTATGGTGAAGGTGAGGCTTGGTATGGTGAAGGTGATGCTTGGTATGGTGAAGGTGATGCTTGGTATAGTGAAGGTGATGCTTGGTATGGTGAAGGTGATGCTTGCTATGGTGGAGTTGATGCTTGCTATGGTGGAGGTGATGCTTGCTATGGTGGAGGTGATGCTTGCTATGGTGGAGGTGATGCTTGCTATGGTGAAGGTGATGCTTGGTATGGTGAAGGTGATGCTTGCTATGGTGAAGGTGTTGCTTGGTATGGTGAAGGTGTTGCTTGGTATGGTGAAGGTGTTGCTTGGTATGGTAAAGGTGATGCTTGGTATGGTGAAGGTGATGCTTGGTATGGTGAAGGTGATGCTTGGTATGGTGAAGGTGATGCTTGGTATGGTGAAGGTGATGCTTGGTATGGCGAAGGTGATGCTTGGTATGGCGAAGGTGATGCTTGGTATGGTGAAGGTGATGCTTGGTATGGTGAAGGTGATGCTTGGTATGGTGAAGGTGATGCTTGCTATGGTGAAGGTGATGCTTGGTATGGTGAAGGTGATGCTTGGTATGGTGAAGGTGATGCTTGGTATGGTGAAGGTGATGCTTGGTATGGTGAAGGTGATGCTTGGTATGGTGAAGGTGATGCTTGGTATGGTGAAGGTGATGCTTGCTATGGTGGAGGTGATGCTTGCTATGGTGGAGTTGATGCTTGCTATGGTGGAGTTGATGCTTGCTATGGTGGAGGTGATGCTTGCTATGGTGGAGGTGATGCTTGCTATGGTGGAGGTGATGCTTGCTATGGTGAAGGTGATGCTTGGTATGGTGAAGGTGATGCTTGGTATGGTGAAGGTGATACTTGGTATGGTGAAGGTGATACTTGGTATGGTGAAGGCGATACTTGGTATGGTGAAGGTGATGCTTGGTATGGTAAAGGTGATGCTTGGTATGGTGAAGGTGATGCTTGGTATGGTGAAGGTGATGCTTGCTATGGTGAAGGTGATGCTTGCTATGGTGGAGGTGATGCTTGCTATGGTGGAGGTGATGCTTGCTATGGTGGAGGTGATGCTTGCTATGGTGGAGGTGATGCTTGCTATGGTGGAGGTGATGCTTGCTATGGTGGAGGTGATGCTTGCTATGGTGGAGGTGATGCTTGCTATGGTGGAGGTGATGCTTGCTATGGTGGAGGTGATGCTTGCTATGGTGGAGGTGATGCTTGCTATGGTGGAGGTGATGGTTGCTATGGTGGAGGTGATGCTTGCTATGGTGGAGGTGATGCTTGCTATGGTGGAGGTGATGCTTGCTATGGTGGAGGTGATGCTTGGTATAGTGAAGGTGATGCTTGGTATGGTGAAGGTGAGGCTTGGTATGGTGAAGGTGATGCTTGGTATGGTGAAGGTGATGCTTGGTATGATGAAGGTGATGCTTGGTATAGTGAAGGTGATGCTTGGTATGGTGAAGGTGATGCTTGCTATGGTGGAGTTGATGCTTGCTATGGTGGAGGTGATGCTTGCTATGGTGGAGGTGATGCTTGCTATGGTGGAGGTGATGCTTGCTATGGTGGAGGTGATGCTTGCTATGGTGGAGGTGATGCTTGCTATGGTGGAGGTGATGCTTGCTATGGTGAAGGTGATGCTTGGTATGGTGAAGGTGATGCTTGCTATGGTGAAGGTGTTGCTTGGTATGGTGAAGGTGTTGCTTGGTATGGTGAAGGTGTTGCTTGGTATGGTAAAGGTGATGCTTGGTATGGTGAAGGTGATGCTTGGTATGGTGAAGGTGATGCTTGGTATGGTGAAGGTGATGCTTGGTATGGTGAAGGTGATGCTTGGTATGGTGAAGGTGATGCTTGGTATGGTGAAGGTGATGCTTGGTATGGTGAAGGTGATGCTTGGTATGGTGAAGGTGATGCTTGGTATGGTGAAGGTGATGCTTGGTATGGTGAAGGTGATGCTTGGTATGGTGAAGGTGATGCTTGGTATGGTGAAGGTGATGCTTGGTATGGTGAAGGTGATGCTTGGTATGGTGAAGGTGATGCTTGCTATGGTGGAGGTGATGCTTGCTATGGTGGAGTTGATGCTTGCTACGGTGGAGGTGATGCTTGCTATGGTGGAGGTGATGCTTGCTATGGTGGAGGTGATGCTTGCTATGGTGGAGGTGATGCTTGCTATGGTGAAGGTGATGCTTGGTATGGTGAAGGTGATGCTTGGTGTGGTGAAGGTGACGCTTGGTATGGTGAAGGTGATGCTTGGTATGGTGAAGGTGATGCTTGGTATGGTGAAGGTGATGCTTGGTATGGTGAAGGTGATGCTTGGTATGGTGAAGGTGATGCTTGGTATGGTGAAGGTGATGCTTGCTATGGTGAAGGTGATGCTTGCTATGGTGGAGGTGATGCTTGCTATGGTGGAGGTGATGCTTGCTATGGTGGAGTTGATGCTTGCTATGGTGGAGGTGATGCTTGCTATGGTGGAGGTGATGCTTGGTATGGTGGAGGTGATGCTTGCTATGGTGGAGGTGATGCTTGGTATGGTGAAGGTGATGCTTGGTATGGTGAAGGTGATGCTTGGTGTGGTGAAGGTGATGCTTGGTATGGTGAAGGTGATGCTTGGTATGGTGAAGGTGATGCTTGGTATGGTGAAGGTGATGCTTGGTATGGTGAAGGTGATGCTTGGTATGGTGAAGGTGATGCTTGGTATGGTGAAGGTGATGCTTGCTATGGTGAAGGTGATGCTTGCTATGGTGGAGGTGATGCTTGCTATGGTGGAGGTGATGCTTGCTATGGTGGAGTTGATGCTTGCTATGGTGGAGGTGATGCTTGCTATGGTGGAGGTGATGCTTGGTATGGTGGAGGTGATGCTTGCTATGGTGGAGGTGATGCTTGGTATGGTGAAGGTGATGCTTGGTATGGTGAAGGTGATGCTTGGTATGGTGAAGGTGTTGCTTGGTATGGTGAAGGTGTTGCTTGGTATGGTGAAGGTGATGCTTGGTATGGTGAAGGTGATGCTTGGTATGGTGAAGATGATGCTTGGTATGGTGAAGGTGATGCTTGGTATGGTGAAGGTGATGCTTGGTATGGTAAAGGTGATGCTTGGTATGGTGAAGGTGATGCTTGGTATGGTGAAGGTGATGCTTGGTATGGTGAAGGTGATGCTTGGTATGGTAAAGGTGATGCTTGGTATGGTGAAGGTGATGCTTGGTATGGTGAAGGTGATGCTTGGTATGGTGAAGGTGATGCTTGGTATGGTGAAGGTGATGCTTGGTATGGTGAAGGTGATGCTTGGTATGGTGAAGGTGATGCTTGGTATGGTGAAGGTGATGCTTGGTATGGTGAAGGTGATGCTTGGTATGGTGAAGGTGATGCTTGCTATGGTGAAGGTGATGCTTGCTATGGTGGAGGTGATGCTTGCTATGGTGAAGGTGATGCTTGGTATGGTGAAGGTGATGCTTGGTATGGTGAAGGTGTTGCTTGGTATGGTGAAGGTGTTGCTTGGTATGGTGAAGGTGATGCTTGGTATGGTGAAGGTGATGCTTGGTATGGTGAAGATGATGCTTGGTATGGTGAAGGTGATGCTTGGTATGGTGAAGGTGATGCTTGGTATGGTGAAGGTGATGCTTGGTATGGTGAAGGTGATGCTTGGTATGGTGAAGGTGATGCTTGGTATGGTGAAGGTGATGCTTGGTATGGTGAAGGTGATGCTTGGTATGGTGAAGGTGATGCTTGGTATGGTGAAGGTGATGCTTGGTATGGTGAAGGTGATGCTTGGTATGGTGAAGGTGATGCTTGCTATGGTGAAGGTGATGCTTGCTATGGTGAAGGTGATGATTGCTATGGTGAGGGTGATGCTTGCTATGGTGAAGGTGATGCTTGCTATGGTGAGGGTGATGCTTGCTATGGTGAAGGTGATGCTTGGTATGGTGAAGGTGATGCTTGCTATGGTGAAGGTGATGCTTGGTATGGTGAAGGTGATGCTTGGTATGGTGAAGGTGATACTTGGTATGGTGAAGGTGATACTTGGTATGGTGAAGGTGATGCTTGGTATGGTAAAGGTGATGCTTGGTATGGTAAAGGTGATGCTTGGTATGGTGAAGGTGATGCTTGCTATGGTGAAGGTGATGCTTGCTATGGTGAGGGTTATGCTTGCTATGGTGAAGGTGATGCTTGGTATGGTGAAGGTGATGCTTGCTATGATGAAGGTGATACTTGGTATGGTGAAGGTGATGCTTGGTATGGTGAAGGTGATACTTGGTATGGTGAAGGTGATACTTGGTATGGTGAAGGTGATACTTGGTATGGTGAAGGTGATGCTTGGTATGGTAAAGGTGATGCTTGGTATGGTGAAGGTGATGCTTGGTATGGTGAAGGTGATGCTTGCTATGGTGAAGGTGATGCTTGCTATGGTGGAGGTGATGCTTGCTATGGTGGAGGTGATGCTTGCTATGGTGGAGGTGATGCTTGCTATGGTGGAGGTGATGCTTGCTATGGTGGAGGTGATGCTTGCTATGGTGGAGGTGATGCTTGCTATGGTGGAGGTGATGCTTGCTATGGTGGAGGTGATGCTTGCTATGGTGGAGGTGATGCTTGCTATGGTGGAGGTGATGCTTGCTATGGTGGAGGTGATGCTTGCTATGGTGAAGGTGATGCTTGGTATGGTGAAGGTGGTGCTTGGTATAGTGAAGGTGATGCTTGGTATGGTGAAGGTGAGGCTTGGTATGGTGAAGGTGATGCTTGGTATGGTGAAGGTGATGCTTGGTATGATGAAGGTGATGCTTGGTATAGTGAAGGTGATGCTTGGTATGGTGAAGGTGATGCTTGCTATGGTGGAGTTGATGCTTGCTATGGTGGAGGTGATGCTTGCTATGGTGGAGGTGATGCTTGCTATGGTGGAGGTGATGCTTGGTATGGTGAAGGTGATGCTTGGTATGGTGAAGGTGATGCTTGGTATGGTGAAGATGATGCCTGGTATGGTGAAGATGATGCCTGGTATGGTGAAGGTGATGCTTGGTATGGTGAAGGTGATGCTTGGTATGGTGAAGGTGATGCTTGGTATGGTGAAGGTGATGCTTGGTATGGTGAAGGTGATGCTTGGTATGGTGAAGGTGATGCTTGGTATGGTGAAGGTGATGCTTAGTATGGTGAAGGTGATGCTTGGTATGGTGAAGGTGATGCTTGGTATGGTGAAGGTGATGCTTGGTATGGTGAAGGTGATGCTTGCTATGGTGAAGGTGATGCTTGCTATGGTGAAGGTGATGATTGCTATGGTGAGGGTGATGCTTGCTATGGTGAAGGTGATGCTTGCTATGGTGAGGGTGATGCTTGCTATGGTGAAGGTGATGCTTGGTATGGTGAAGGTGATGCTTGGTATGGTGAAGGTGATGCTTGGTATGGTGAAGGTGATGCTTGGTATGGTGAAGGTGATACTTGGTATGGTGAAGGTGATACTTGGTATGGTGAAGGTGATGCTTGGTATGGTAAAGGTGATGCTTGGTATGGTAAAGGTGATGCTTGGTATGGTAAAGGTGATGCTTGGTATGGTGAAGGTGATGCTTGCTATGGTGAGGGTGATGCTTGCTATGGTGAGGGTGATGCTTGCTATGGTGAAGGTGATGCTTGCTATGGTGAAGGTGATGCTTGGTATGGTGAAGGTGATGCTTGGTATGGTGAAGGTGATGCTTGCTATGGTGGAGGTGATGCTTGCTATGGTGGAGGTGATGCTTGCTATGGTGGAGGTGATGCTTGCTATGGTGGAGGTGATGCTTGCTATGGTGGAGGTGATGCTTGCTATGGTGGAGGTGACGCTTGCTATGGTGGAGGTGACGCTTGCTATGGTGGAGGTGATGGTTGCTATGGTGGAGGTGATGCTTGCTATGGTGGAGGTGATGCTTGCTATGGTGGAGGTGATGCTTGCTATGGTGGAGGTGATGCTTGCTATGGTGAAGGTGATGCTTGGTATGGTGAAGGTGATGCTTGGTATAGTGAAGGTGATGCTTGGTATGGTGAAGGTGAGGCTTGGTATGGTGAAGGTGATGCTTGGTATGGTGAAGGTGATGCTTGGTATGATGAAGGTGATGCTTGGTATAGTGAAGGTGATGCTTGGTATGGTGAAGGTGATGCTTGCTATGGTGGAGTTGATGCTTGCTATGGTGGAGGTGATGCTTGCTATGGTGGAGGTGATGCTTGCTATGGTGGAGGTGATGCTTGCTATGGTGAAGGTGATGCTTGGTATGGTGAAGGTGATGCTTGCTATGGTGAAGGTGTTGCTTGGTATGGTGAAGGTGTTGCTTGGTATGGTGAAGGTGTTGCTTGGTATGGTAAAGGTGATGCTTGGTATGGTGAAGGTGATGCTTGGTATGGTGAAGGTGATGCTTGGTATGGTGAAGGTGATGCTTGGTATGGTGAAGGTGATGCTTGGTATGGTGAAGGTGATGCTTGGTATGGCGAAGGTGATGCTTGGTATGGTGAAGGTGATGCTTGGTATGGTGAAGGTGATGCTTGGTATGGTGAAGGTGATGCTTGGTATGGTGAAGGTGATGCTTGCTATGGTGAAGGTGATGCTTGGTATGGTGAAGGTGATGCTTGGTATGGTGAAGGTGATGCTTGGTATGGTGAAGGTGATGCTTGGTATGGTGAAGGTGATGCTTGGTATGGTGAAGGTGATGCTTGCTATGGTGGAGGTGATGCTTGCTATGGTGAGGGTGATGCTTGCTATGGTGAAGGTGATGCTTGCTATGGTGAAGGTGATGCTTGGTATGGTGAAGGTGATGCTTGGTATGGTGAAGGTGATACTTGGTATGGTGAAGGTGATACTTGGTATGGTGAAGGTGATACTTGGTATGGTGAAGGTGATGCTTGGTATGGTAAAGGTGATGCTTGGTATGGTGAAGGTGATGCTTGGTATGGTGAAGGTGATGCTTGCTATGGTGAAGGTGATGCTTGCTATGGTGGAGGTGATGCTTGCTATGGTGGAGGTGATGCTTGCTATGGTGGAGGTGATGCTTGCTATGGTGGAGGTGATGCTTGCTATGGTGGAGGTGATGCTTGCTATGGTGGAGGTGATGCTTGCTATGGTGGAGGTGATGCTTGCTATGGTGGAGGTGATGCTTGCTATGGTGGAGGTGATGGTTGCTATGGTGGAGGTGATGCTTGCTATGGTGGAGGTGATGCTTGCTATGGTGGAGGTGATGCTTGCTATGGTGGAGGTGATGCTTGCTATGGTGGAGGTGATGCTTGCTATGGTGAAGGTGATGCTTGGTATGGTGAAGGTGATGCTTGGTATAGTGAAGGTGATGCTTGGTATGGTGAAGGTGAGGCTTGGTATGGTGAAGGTGATGCTTGGTATGGTGAAGGTGATGCTTGGTATGGTGAAGGTGATGCTTGGTATGATGAAGGTGATGCTTGGTATAGTGAAGGTGATGCTTGGTATGGTGAAGGTGATGCTTGCTATGGTGGAGTTGATGCTTGCTATGGTGGAGGTGATGCTTGCTATGGTGGAGGTGATGCTTGCTATGGTGGAGGTGATGCTTGCTATGGTGAAGGTGATGCTTGGTATGGTGAAGGTGATGCTTGCTATGGTGAAGGTGTTGCTTGGTATGGTGAAGGTGTTGCTTGGTATGGTGAAGGTGTTGCTTGGTATGGTAAAGGTGATGCTTGGTATGGTGAAGGTGATGCTTGGTATGGTGAAGGTGATGCTTGGTATGGTGAAGGTGATGCTTGGTATGGTGAAGGTGATGCTTGGTATGGTGAAGGTGATGCTTGGTATGGTGAAGGTGATGCTTGGTATGGCGAAGGTGATGCTTGGTATGGTGAAGGTGATGCTTGGTATGGTGAAGGTGATGCTTGGTATGGTGAAGGTGATGCTTGGTATGGTGAAGGTGATGCTTGCTATGGTGAAGGTGATGCTTGGTATGGTGAAGGTGATGCTTGGTATGGTGAAGGTGATGCTTGGTATGGTGAAGGTGATGCTTGGTATGGTGAAGGTGATGCTTGGTATGGTGAAGGTGATGCTTGGTATGGTGAAGGTGATGCTTGCTATGGTGGAGGTGATGCTTGCTATGGTGGAGTTGATGCTTGCTATGGTGGAGTTGATGCTTGCTATGGTGGAGGTGATGCTTGCTATGGTGGAGGTGATGCTTGCTATGGTGGAGGTGATGCTTGCTATGGTGAAGGTGATGCTTGGTATGGTGAAGGTGATGCTTGGTATGGTGAAGGTGATACTTGGTATGGTGAAGGTGATACTTGGTATGGTGAAGGCGATACTTGGTATGGTGAAGGCGATGCTTGGTATGGTAAAGGTGATGCTTGGTATGGTGAAGGTGATGCTTGGTATGGTGAAGGTGATGCTTGCTATGGTGAAGGTGATGCTTGCTATGGTGGAGGTGATGCTTGCTATGGTGGAGGTGATGCTTGCTATGGTGGAGGTGATGCTTGCTATGGTGGAGGTGATGCTTGCTATGGTGGAGGTGATGCTTGCTATGGTGGAGGTGATGCTTGCTATGGTGGAGGTGATGCTTGCTATGGTGGAGGTGATGCTTGCTATGGTGGAGGTGATGCTTGCTATGGTGGAGGTGATGCTTGCTATGGTGGAGGTGATGGTTGCTATGGTGGAGGTGATGCTTGCTATGGTGGAGGTGATGCTTGCTATGGTGGAGGTGATGCTTGCTATGGTGGAGGTGATGCTTGCTATGGTGGAGGTGATGCTTGGTATAGTGAAGGTGATGCTTGGTATGGTGAAGGTGAGGCTTGGTATGGTGAAGGTGATGCTTGGTATGGTGAAGGTGATGCTTGGTATGATGAAGGTGATGCTTGGTATAGTGAAGGTGATGCTTGGTATGGTGAAGGTGATGCTTGCTATGGTGGAGTTGATGCTTGCTATGGTGGAGGTGATGCTTGCTATGGTGGAGGTGATGCTTGCTATGGTGGAGGTGATGCTTGCTATGGTGGAGGTGATGCTTGCTATGGTGGAGGTGATGCTTGCTATGGTGGAGGTGATGCTTGCTATGGTGAAGGTGATGCTTGGTATGGTGAAGGTGATGCTTGCTATGGTGAAGGTGTTGCTTGGTATGGTGAAGGTGTTGCTTGGTATGGTGAAGGTGTTGCTTGGTATGGTAAAGGTGATGCTTGGTATGGTGAAGGTGATGCTTGGTATGGTGAAGGTGATGCTTGGTATGGTGAAGGTGATGCTTGGTATGGTGAAGGTGATGCTTGGTATGGTGAAGGTGATGCTTGGTATGGTGAAGGTGATGCTTGGTATGGTGAAGGTGATGCTTGCTATGGTGGAGGTGATGCTTGCTATGGTGGAGTTGATGCTTGCTATGGTGGAGTTGATGCTTGCTATGGTGGAGGTGATGCTTGCTATGGTGGAGGTGATGCTTGCTATGGTGGAGGTGATGCTTGCTATGGTGAAGGTGATGCTTGGTATGGTGAAGGTGATGCTTGGTATGGTGAAGGTGATACTTGGTATGGTGAAGGTGATACTTGGTATGGTAAAGGCGATACTTGGTATGGTGAAGGTGATGCTTGGTATGGTAAAGGTGATGCTTGGTATGGTGAAGGTGATGCTTGGTATGGTGAAGGTGATGCTTGCTATGGTGAAGGTGATGCTTGCTATGGTGGAGGTGATGCTTGCTATGGTGGAGGTGATGCTTGCTATGGTGGAGGTGATGCTTGCTATGGTGGAGGTGATGCTTGCTATGGTGGAGGTGATGCTTGCTATGGTGGAGGTGATGCTTGCTATGGTGGAGGTGATGCTTGCTATGGTGGAGGTGATGCTTGCTATGGTGGAGGTGATGCTTGCTATGGTGGAGGTGATGCTTGCTATGGTGGAGGTGATGGTTGCTATGGTGGAGGTGATGCTTGCTATGGTGGAGGTGATGCTTGCTATGGTGGAGGTGATGCTTGCTATGGTGGAGGTGATGCTTGCTATGGTGGATGTGATGCTTGGTATAGTGAAGGTGATGCTTGGTATGGTGAAGGTGAGGCTTGGTATGGTGAAGGTGATGCTTGGTATGGTGAAGGTGATGCTTGGTATGATGAAGGTGATGCTTGGTATAGTGAAGGTGATGCTTGGTATGGTGAAGGTGATGCTTGCTATGGTGGAGTTGATGCTTGCTATGGTGGAGGTGATGCTTGCTATGGTGGAGGTGATGCTTGCTATGGTGGAGGTGATGCTTGCTATGGTGGAGGTGATGCTTGCTATGGTGGAGGTGATGCTTGCTATGGTGGAGGTGATGCTTGCTATGGTGAAGGTGATGCTTGGTATGGTGAAGGTGATGCTTGCTATGGTGAAGGTGTTGCTTGGTATGGTGAAGGTGTTGCTTGGTATGGTGAAGGTGTTGCTTGGTATGGTAAAGGTGATGCTTGGTATGGTGAAGGTGATGCTTGGTATGGTGAAGGTGATGCTTGGTATGGTGAAGGTGATGCTTGGTATGGTGAAGGTGATGCTTGGTATGGTGAAGGTGATGCTTGGTATGGTGAAGGTGATGCTTGCTATGGTGAAGGTGTTGCTTGGTATGGTGAAGGTGTTGCTTGGTATGGTGAAGGTGTTGCTTGGTATGGTAAAGGTGATGCTTGGTATGGTGAAGGTGATGCTTGGTATGGTGAAGGTGATGCTTGGTATGGTGAAGGTGATGCTTGGTATGGTGAAGGTGATGCTTGGTATGGTGAAGGTGATGCTTGGTATGGCGAAGGTGATGCTTGGTATGGTGAAGGTGATGCTTGGTATGGTGAAGGTGATGCTTGGTATGGTGAAGGTGATGCTTGGTATGGTGAAGGTGATGCTTGCTATGGTGAAGGTGATGCTTGGTATGGTGAAGGTGATGCTTGGTATGGTGAAGGTGATGCTTGGTATGGTGAAGGTGATGCTTGGTATGGTGAAGGTGATGCTTGGTATGGTGAAGGTGATGCTTGGTATGGTGAAGGTGATGCTTGCTATGGTGGAGGTGATGCTTGCTATGGTGGAGTTGATGCTTGCTATGGTGGAGTTGATGCTTGCTATGGTGGAGGTGATGCTTGCTATGGTGGAGGTGATGCTTGCTATGGTGGAGGTGATGCTTGCTATGGTGAAGGTGATGCTTGGTATGGTGAAGGTGATGCTTGGTATGGTGAAGGTGATACTTGGTATGGTGAAGGTGATACTTGGTATGGTGAAGGCGATACTTGGTATGGTGAAGGTGATGCTTGGTATGGTAAAGGTGATGCTTGCTATGGTGAAGGTGATGCTTGCTATGGTGGAGGTGATGCTTGCTATGGTGAAGGTGATGCTTGCTATGGTGGAGGTGGTGCTTGCTATGGTGGAGGTGATGCTTGCTATGGTGGAGGTGATGCTTGCTATGGTGGAGGTGATGCTTGCTATGGTGGAGGTGATGCTTGCTATGGTGGAGGTGATGCTTGCTATGGTGGAGGTGATGCTTGCTATGGTGGAGGTGATGCTTGCTATGGTGGAGGTGATGCTTGCTATGGTGGAGGTGATGCTTGCTATGGTGGAGGTGATGGTTGCTATGGTGGAGGTGATGCTTGCTATGGTGGAGGTGATGCTTGCTATGGTGGAGGTGATGCTTGGTATAGTGAAGG
Organism: Amblyomma mixtum; assembly: GCF_055824585.1. Classification (NCBI taxonomy): domain Eukaryota; kingdom Metazoa; phylum Arthropoda; class Arachnida; order Ixodida; family Ixodidae; genus Amblyomma; species Amblyomma mixtum. Next base: position 321,301,274 of record NC_143014.1, read on the forward strand.
TGATGCTTGCTATGGTGGAGGTGATGCTTGGTATAGTGAAGGTGATGCTTGGTATGGTGAAGGTGAGGCTTGGTATGGTGAAGGTGATGCTTGGTATGGTGAAGGTGATGCTTGGTATGATGAAGGTGATGCTTGGTATAGTGAAGGTGATGCTTGGTATGGTGAAGGTGATGCTTGCTATGGTGGAGTTGATGCTTGCTATGGTGGAGGTGATGCTTGCTATGGTGGAGGTGATGCTTGCTATGGTGGAGGTGATGCTTGCTATGGTGGAGGTGATGCTTGCTATGGTGGAGGTGATGCTTGCTATGGTGGAGGTGATGCTTGCTATGGTGAAGGTGATGCTTGGTATGGTGAAGGTGATGCTTGCTATGGTGAAGGTGTTGCTTGGTATGGTGAAGGTGTTGCTTGGTATGGTGAAGGTGTTGCTTGGTATGGTAAAGGTGATGCTTGGTATGGTGAAGGTGATGCTTGGTATGGTGAAGGTGATGCTTGGTATGGTGAAGGTGATGCTTGGTATGGTGAAGGTGATGCTTGGTATGGTGAAGGTGATGCTTGGTATGGTGAAGGTGATGCTTGGTATGGTGAAGGTGATGCTTGGTATGGTGAAGGTGATGCTTGGTATGGTGAAGGTGATGCTTGGTATGGTGAAGGTGATGCTTGGTATGGTGAAGGTGATGCTTGGTATGGTGAAGGTGATGCTTGGTATGGTGAAGGTGATGCTTGGTATGGTGAAGGTGATGCTTGCTACGGTGGAGGTGATGCTTGCTATGGTGGAGTTGATGCTTGCTACGGTGGAGGTGATGCTTGCTATGGTGGAGGTGATGCTTGCTATGGTGGAGGTGATGCTTGCTATGGTGGAGGTGATGCTTGCTATGGTGAAGGTGATGCTTGGTATGGTGAAGGTGATGCTTGGTGTGGTGAAGGTGATGCTTGGTATGGTGAAGGTGATGCTTGGTATGGTGAAGGTGATGCTTGGTATGGTGAAGGTGATGCTTGGTATGGTGAAGGTGATGCTTGGTATGGTGAAGGTGATGCTTGGTATGGTGAAGGTGATGCTTGCTATGGTGAAGGTGATGCTTGCTATGGTGGAGGTGATGCTTGCTATGGTGGAGGTGATGCTTGCTATGGTGGAGTTGATGCTTGCTATGGTGGAGGTGATGCTTGCTATGGTGGAGGTGATGCTTGGTATGGTGGAGGTGATGCTTGCTATGGTGGAGGTGATGCTTGGTATGGTGAAGGTGATGCTTGGTATGGTGAAGGTGATGCTTGGTATGGTGAAGGTGTTGCTTGGTATGGTGAAGGTGTTGCTTGGTATGGTGAAGGTGATGCTTGGTATGGTGAAGGTGATGCTTGGTATGGTGAAGATGATGCTTGGTATGGTGAAGGTGATGCTTGGTATGGTGAAGGTGATGCTTGGTATGGTAAAGGTGATGCTTGGTATGGTGAAGGTGATGCTTGGTATGGTGAAGGTGATGCTTGGTATGGTGAAGGTGATGCTTGGTATGGTAAAGGTGATGCTTGGTATGGTGAAGGTGATGCTTGGTATGGTGAAGGTGATGCTTGGTATGGTGAAGGTGATGCTTGGTATGGTGAAGGTGATGCTTGGTATGGTGAAGGTGATGCTTGGTATGGTGAAGGTGATGCTTGGTATGGTGAAGGTGATGCTTGGTATGGTGAAGGTGATGCTTGGTATGGTGAAGGTGATGCTTGCTATGGTGAAGGTGATGCTTGGTATGGTGAAGGTGATGCTTGCTATGGTGAAGGTGATGATTGCTATGGTGAGGGTGATGCTTGCTATGGTGAAGGTGATGCTTGCTATGGTGAGGGTGATGCTTGGTATGGTGAAGGTGATACTTGGTATGGTGAAGGTGATGCTTGGTATGGTAAAGGTGATGCTTGGTATGGTAAAGGTGATGCTTGGTATGGTGAAGGTGATGCTTGCTATGGTGAAGGTGATGCTTGCTATGGTGAGGGTGATGCTTGCTATGGTGAAGGTGATGCTTGGTATGGTGAAGGTGATGCTTGCTATGGTGAAGGTGATACTTGGTATGGTGAAGGTGATGCTTGGTATGGTGAAGGTGATACTTGGTATGGTGAAGGTGATACTTGGTATGGTGAAGGTGATGCTTGGTATGGTGAAGGTGATGCTTGGTATGGTGAAGGTGATACTTGGTATGGTGAAGGTGATACTTGGTATGGTGAAGGTGATGCTTGGTATGGTAAAGGTGATGCTTGGTATGGTAAAGGTGATGCTTGGTATGGTGAAGGTGATGCTTGCTATGGTGAAGGTGATGCTTGCTATGGTGAGGGTGATGCTTGCTATGGTGAAGGTGATGCTTGGTATGGTGAAGGTGATGCTTGCTATGGTGAAGGTGATACTTGGTATGGTGAAGGTGATGCTTGGTATGGTGAAGGTGATACTTGGTATGGTGAAGGTGATACTTGGTATGGTGAAGGTGATACTTGGTATGGTGAAGGTGATGCTTGGTATGGTGAAGGTGATGCTTGCTATGGTGAAGGTGATGCTTGCTATGGTGGAGGTGATGCTTGCTATGGTGGAGGTGATGCTTGCTATGGTGGAGGTGATGCTTGCTATGGTGGAGGTGATGCTTGCTATGGTGGAGGTGATGCTTGCTATGGTGGAGGTGATGCTTGCTATGGTGGAGGTGATGCTTGCTATGGTGGAGGTGATGGTTGCTATGGTGGAGGTGATGCTTGCTATGGTGGAGGTGATGCTTGCTATGGTGGAGGTGATGCTTGCTATGATGGAGGTGATGCTTGCTATGGTGGAGGTGATGCTTGCTATGGTGGAGGTGATGCTTGCTATGGTGAAGGTGATGCTTGGTATGGTGAAGGTGATGCTTGGTATAGTGAAGGTGATGCTTGGTATGGTGAAGGTGAGGTTTGGTATGGTGAAGGTTATGCTTGGTATGGTGAAGGTGATGCTTGGTATGATGAAGGTGATGCTTGGTATAGTGAAGGTGATGCTTGGTATGGTGAAGGTGATGCTTGGTATGGTGAAGGTGATGCTTGGTATGGTGAAGGTGATGCTTGCTATGGTGGAGGTGATGCTTGCTATGGTGGAGGTGATGCTTGCTATGGTGGAGGTGATGCTTGCTATGGTGGAGGTGATGCTTGCTATGGTGGAGGTGATGCTTGCTATGGTGGAGGTGATGCTTGCTATGGTGAAGGTGATGCTTGGTATGGTGAAGGTGATGCTTGGTATGGTGAAGGTGATGCTTGGTATGGTGAAGGTGTTGCTTGGTATGGTGAAGGTGTTGCTTGGTATGGTGAAGGTGATGCTTGGTATGGTGAAGGTGATGCTTGGTATGGTGAAGATGATGCTTGGTATGGTGAAGGTGATGCTTGGTATGGTAAAGGTGATGCTTGGTATGGTAAAGGTGATGCTTGGTATGGTGAAGGTGATGCTTGGTATGGTGAAGGTGATGCTTGGTATGGTGAAGGTGATGCTTGGTATGGTGAAGGTGATGCTTGGTATGGTGAAGGTGATGCTTGGTATGGTGAAGGTGATGCTTGGTATGGTGAAGGTGATGCTTGGTATGGTGAAGGTGATGCTTGGTATGGTGAAGTTGATGCTTGCTATGGTGAAGGTGATGCTTGCTATGGTGAAGGTGATGATTGCTATGGTGAGGGTGATGCTTGCTATGGTGAAGGTGATGCTTGCTATGGTGAGGGTGATGCTTGCTATGGTGAAGGTGATGCTTGGTATGGTGAAGGTGATGCTTGCTATGGTGAAGGTGATGCTTGGTATGGTGAAGGTGATACTTGGTATGGTGAAGGTGATACTTGGTATGGTGAAGGTGATACTTGGTATGGTGAAGGTGATGCTTGGTATGGTAAAGGTGATGCTTGGTATGGTAAAGGTGATGCTTGGTATGGTGAAGGTGATGCTTGCTATGGTGAAGGTGATGCTTGCTATGGTGAGGGTGATGCTTGCTATGGTGAAGGTGATGCTTGGTATGGTGAAGGTGATGCTTGCTATGGTGAAGGTGATACTTGGTATGGTGAAGGGGATGCTTGGTATGGTGAAGGTGATACTTGGTATGGTGAAGGTGATACTTGGTATGGTGAAGGTGATGCTTGGTATGGTAAAGGTGATGCTTGGTATGGTAAAGGTGATGCTTGGTATGGTGAAGGTGATGCTTGCTATGGTGAAGGTGATGCTTGCTATGGTGGAGGTGATGCTTGCTATGGTGGAGGTGATGCTTGCTATGGTGGAGGTGATGCTTGCTATGGTGGAGGTGATGCTTGCTATGGAGGAGGTGATGGTTGCTATGGTGGAGGTGATGCTTGCTATGGTGGAGGTGATGCTTGCTATGGTGGAGGCGATGCTTGCTATGGTGGAGGTGATGCTTGCTATGGTGGAGGCGATGCTTGCTATGGTGAAGGTGATGCTTGGTATGGTGAAGTTGATGCTTGGTATAGTGAAGGTGATGCTTGGTATGGTGAAGGTGAGGCTTGGTATGGTGAAGGTGATGCTTGGTATGGTGAAGGTGATGCTTGGTATGGTGAAGGTGATGCTTGGTATAGTGAAGGTGATGCTTGGTATGGTGAAGGTGATGCTTGCTATGGTGGAGTTGATGCTTGCTATGGTGGAGGTGATGCTTGCTATGGTGGAGGTGATGCTTGCTATGGTGGAGGTGATGCTTGCTATGGTGGAGGTGATGCTTGCTATGGTGAAGGTGATGCTTGGTATGGTGAAGGTGATGCTTGGTATGGTGAAGGTGTTGCTTGGTATGGTGAAGGTGTTGCTTGGTATGGTGAAGGTGTTGCTTGGTATGGTGAAGGTGATGCTTGGTATGGTGAAGATGATGCTTGGTATGGTGAAGATGATGCTTGGTATGGTGAAGGTGATGCTTGGTATGGTGAAGGTGATGCTTGGTATGGTAAAGGTGATGCTTGGTATGGTGAAGGTGATGCTTGGTATGGTGAAGGTGATGCTTGGTATGGTGAAGGTGATGCTTGGTATGGTGAAGGTGATGCTTGGTATGGTGAAGGTGATGCTTGGTATGGTGAAGGTGATGCTTGGTATGGTGAAGGTGATGCTTGGTATGGTGAAGGTGATGCTTGGTATGGTGAAGGTGATGCTTGGTATGGTGAAGGTGATGCTTGCTATGGTGAAGGTGATACTTGCTATGGTGGAGGTGATGCTTGCTATGGTGGAGGTGATGCTTGCTATGGTGGAGTTGATGCTTGCTATGGTGGAGGTGATGAATGCTATGGTGGAGGTGATGCTTGCTATGGTGGAGTTGATGCTTGCTATGGTGGAGGTGATGCTTGCTATGGTGAAGGTGATGCTTGGTATGGTGAAGGTGATGCTTGGTATGGTGAAGGTGATGCTTGGTATGGTGAAGGTGTTGCTTGGTATGGTGAAGGTGATGCTTGGTATGGTGAAGATGATGCTTGGTATGGTGAAGATGATGCTTGGTATGGTGAAGGTGATGCTTGGTATGGTGAAGGTGATGCTTGGTATGGTGAAGGTGATGCTTGGTATGGTGAAGGTGATGCTTGGTATGGTGAAGGTGATGCTTGGTATGGTGAAGATGATGCTTGGTATGGTGAAGGTGATGCTTGGTATGGTGAAGGTGATGCTTGGTATGGTGAAGATGATGCTTGGTATGGTGAAGGTGATGCTTGGTATGGTGAAGGTGATGCTTGGTATGGTGAAGGTGATGCTTGGTATGGTGAAGGTGATGCTTGGTATGGTGAAGGTGATGCTTGGTATGGTGAAGGTGATGCTTGGTATGGTGAAGGTGATGCTTGGTATGGTGAAGGTGATGCTTGGTATGGTGAAGGTGATGCTTGGTATGGTGAAGGTGATGCTTGGTATGGTGAAGGTGATGCTTGGTATGGTGAAGGTGATGCTTGGTATGGTGAAGGTGATGCTTGGTATGGTGAAGGTGATGCTTGGTATGGTGAAGGTGATGCTTGGTATGGTGAAGGTGATGCTTGGTATGGTGAAGGTGATGCTTGCTATGGTGAAGGTGATGCTTGCTATGGTGGAGGTGATGCTTGCTATGGTGGAGGTGATGCTTGCTATGGTGGAGTTGATGCTTGCTATGGTGGAGGTGATGCTTGCTATGGTGGAGGTGATGCTTGCTATGGTGGAGGTGATGCTTGCTATGGTGGAGGTGATGCTTGCTATGGTGAAGGTGATGCTTGGTATGGTAAAGGTGATGCTTGGTATGGTGAAGGTGATGCTTGCTATGGTGAAGGTGTTGCTTGGTATGGTGAAGGTGTTGCTTGGTATGGTGAAGGTGATGCTTGGTATGGTGAAGGTGATGCTTGGTATGGTGAAGATGATGCTTGGTATGGTGAAGGTGATGCTTGGTATGGTGAAGGTGATGCTTGGTATGGTGGAGGTGATGCTTGCTATGGTGGAGGTGATGCTTGGTATGGTGAAGGTGATGCTTGGTATGGTGAAGGTGATGCTTGGTATGGTGAAGGTGATGCTTGGTATGGTGAAGGTGATGCTTGCTATGGTGAAGGTGATGCTTGCTATGGTGGAGGTGATGCTTGCTATGATGGAGGTGATGCTTGCTATGGTGGAGGTGATGCTTGCTATGGTGGAGGTGATGCTTGCTATGGTGAAGGTGATGCTTGCTATGGTGGAGGTGATGCTTGCTATGGTGGAGTTGATGCTTGCTATGGTGGAGGTGATGCTTGCTATGGTGGAGGTGATGCTTGCTATGGTGGAGGTGATGCTTGCTATGGTGGAGGTGATGCTTGCTATGGTGAAGGTGATGCTTGGTATGGTAAAGGTGATGCTTGGTATGGTGAAGGTGATGCTTGCTATGGTGAAGGTGTTGCTTGGTATGGTGAAGGTGTTGCTTGGTATGGTGAAGGTGATGCTTGGTATGGTGAAGGTGATACTTGGTATGGTGAAGGTGATACTTGGTATGGTGAAGGTGATGCTTGGTATGGTAAAGGTGATGCTTGGTATGGTAAAGGTGATGCTTGGTATGGTAAAGGTGATGCTTGGTATGGTGAAGGTGATGCTTGCTATGGTGAGGGTGATGCTTGCTATGGTGAGGGTGATGCTTGCTATGGTGAAGGTGATGCTTGCTATGGTGAAGGTGATGCTTGGTATGGTGAAGGTGATGCTTGGTATGGTGAAGGTGATACTTGGTATGGTGAAGGTGATACTTGGTATGGTGAAGGTGATGCTTGGTATGGTGAAGGTGATGCTTGGTATGGTAAAGGTGATGCTTGGTATGGTGAAGGTGATGCTTGGTATGGTGAAGGTGATGCTTGCTATGGTGGAGGTGATGCTTGCTATGGTGGAGGTGATGCTTGCTATGGTGGAGGTGATGCTTGCTATGGTGGAGGTGATGCTTGCTATGGTGGAGGTGATGCTTGCTATGGTGGAGGTGACGCTTGCTATGGTGGAGGTGACGCTTGCTATGGTGGAGGTGATGGTTGCTATGGTGGAGGTGATGCTTGCTATGGTGGAGGTGATGCTTGCTATGGTGGAGGTGATGCTTGCTATGGTGGAGGTGATGCTTGCTATGGTGAAGGTGATGCTTGGTATGGTGAAGGTGATGCTTGGTATAGTGAAGGTGATGCTTGGTATGGTGAAGGTGAGGCTTGGTATGGTGAAGGTGATGCTTGGTATGGTGAAGGTGATGCTTGGTATGATGAAGGTGATGCTTGGTATAGTGAAGGTGATGCTTGGTATGGTGAAGGTGATGCTTGCTATGGTGGAGTTGATGCTTGCTATGGTGGAGGTGATGCTTGCTATGGTGGAGGTGATGCTTGCTATGGTGGAGGTGATGCTTGCTATGGTGAAGGTGATGCTTGGTATGGTGAAGGTGATGCTTGCTATGGTGAAGGTGTTGCTTGGTATGGTGAAGGTGTTGCTTGGTATGGTGAAGGTGTTGCTTGGTATGGTAAAGGTGATGCTTGGTATGGTGAAGGTGATGCTTGGTATGGTGAAGGTGATGCTTGGTATGGTGAAGGTGATGCTTGGTATGGTGAAGGTGATGCTTGGTATGGTGAAGGTGATGCTTGGTATGGCGAAGGTGATGCTTGGTATGGTGAAGGTGATGCTTGGTATGGTGAAGGTGATGCTTGGTATGGTGAAGGTGATGCTTGCTATGGTGAAGGTGATGCTTGCTATGGTGAAGGTGATGCTTGGTATGGTGAAGGTGATGCTTGGTATGGTGAAGGTGATGCTTGGTATGGTGAAGGTGATGCTTGGTATGGTGAAGGTGATGCTTGGTATGGTGAAGGTGATGCTTGGTATGGTGGAGGTGATGCTTGCTATGGTGAGGGTGATGCTTGCTATGGTGAAGGTGATGTTTGCTATGGTGAAGGTGATGCTTGGTATGGTGAAGGTGATGCTTGGTATGGTGAAGGTGATACTTGGTATGGTGAAGGTGATACTTGGTATGGTGAAGGTGATACTTGGTATGGTGAAGGTGATGCTTGGTATGGTAAAGGTGATGCTTGGTATGGTGAAGGTGATGCTTGGTATGGTGAAGGTGATGCTTGGTATGGTGAAGGTGATGCTTGCTATGGTGGAGGTGATGCTTGCTATGGTGGAGGTGATGCTTGCTATGGTGGAGGTGATGCTTGCTATGGTGGAGGTGATGCTTGCTATGGTGGAGGTGATGCTTGCTATGGTGGAGGTGATGCTTGCTATGGTGGAGGTGATGCTTGCTATGGTGGAGGTGATGCTTGCTATGGTGGAGGTGATGGTTGCTATGGTGGAGGTGATGCTTGCTATGGTGGAGGTGATGCTTGCTATGGTGGAGGTGATGCTTGCTATGGTGGAGGTGATGCTTGCTATGGTGGAGGTGATGCTTGCTATGGTGGAGGTGATGCTTGGTATGGTGAAGGTGATGCTTGGTATAGTGAAGGTGATGCTTGGTATGGTGAAGGTGATGCTTGGTATGGTGAAGGTGAGGCTTGGTATGGTGAAGGTGATGCTTGGTATGGTGAAGGTGATGCTTGGTATAGTGAAGGTGATGCTTGGTATGGTGAAGGTGATGCTTGCTATGGTGGAGTTGATGCTTGCTATGGTGGAGGTGATGCTTGCTATGGTGGAGGTGATGCTTGCTATGGTGGAGGTGATGCTTGCTATGGTGAAGGTGATGCTTGGTATGGTGAAGGTGATGCTTGCTATGGTGAAGGTGTTGCTTGGTATGGTGAAGGTGTTGCTTGGTATGGTGAAGGTGTTGCTTGGTATGGTAAAGGTGATGCTTGGTATGGTGAAGGTGATGCTTGGTATGGTGAAGGTGATGCTTGGTATGGTGAAGGTGATGCTTGGTATGGTGAAGGTGATGCTTGGTATGGTGAAGGTGATGCTTGGTATGGCGAAGGTGATGCTTGGTATGGCGAAGGTGATGCTTGGTATGGTGAAGGTGATGCTTGGTATGGTGAAGGTGATGCTTGGTATGGTGAAGGTGATGCTTGCTATGGTGAAGGTGATGCTTGGTATGGTGAAGGTGATGCTTGGTATGGTGAAGGTGATGCTTGGTATGGTGAAGGTGATGCTTGGTATGGTGAAGGTGATGCTTGGTATGGTGAAGGTGATGCTTGGTATGGTGAAGGTGATGCTTGCTATGGTGGAGGTGATGCTTGCTATGGTGGAGTTGATGCTTGCTATGGTGGAGTTGATGCTTGCTATGGTGGAGGTGATGCTTGCTATGGTGGAGGTGATGCTTGCTATGGTGGAGGTGATGCTTGCTATGGTGAAGGTGATGCTTGGTATGGTGAAGGTGATGCTTGGTATGGTGAAGGTGATACTTGGTATGGTGAAGGTGATACTTGGTATGGTGAAGGCGATACTTGGTATGGTGAAGGTGATGCTTGGTATGGTAAAGGTGATGCTTGGTATGGTGAAGGTGATGCTTGGTATGGTGAAGGTGATGCTTGCTATGGTGAAGGTGATGCTTGCTATGGTGGAGGTGATGCTTGCTATGGTGGAGGTGATGCTTGCTATGGTGGAGGTGATGCTTGCTATGGTGGAGGTGATGCTTGCTATGGTGGAGGTGATGCTTGCTATGGTGGAGGTGATGCTTGCTATGGTGGAGGTGATGCTTGCTATGGTGGAGGTGATGCTTGCTATGGTGGAGGTGATGCTTGCTATGGTGGAGGTGATGCTTGCTATGGTGGAGGTGATGGTTGCTATGGTGGAGGTGATGCTTGCTATGGTGGAGGTGATGCTTGCTATGGTGGAGGTGATGCTTGCTATGGTGGAGGTGATGCTTGGTATAGTGAAGGTGATGCTTGGTATGGTGAAGGTGAGGCTTGGTATGGTGAAGGTGATGCTTGGTATGGTGAAGGTGATGCTTGGTATGGTGAAGGTGATGCTTGGTATAGTGAAGGTGATGCTTGGTATGGTGAAGGTGATGCTTGCTATGGTGGAGTTGATGCTTGCTATGGTGGAGGTGATGCTTGCTATGGTGGAGGTGATGCTTGCTATGGTGGAGGTGATGCTTGCTATGGTGGAGGTGATGCTTGCTATGGTGGAGGTGATGCTTGCTATGGTGGAGGTGATGCTTGCTATGGTGAAGGTGATGCTTGGTATGGTGAAGGTGATGCTTGCTATGGTGAAGGTGTTGCTTGGTATGGTGAAGGTGTTGCTTGGTATGGTGAAGGTGTTGCTTGGTATGGTAAAGGTGATGCTTGGTATGGTGAAGGTGATGCTTGGTATGGTGAAGGTGATGCTTGGTATGGTGAAGGTGATGCTTGGTATGGTGAAGGTGATGCTTGGTATGGTGAAGGTGATGCTTGGTATGGTGAAGGTGATGCTTGGTATGGTGAAGGTGATGCTTGGTATGGTGAAGGTGATGCTTGGTATGGTGAAGGTGATGCTTGGTATGGTGAAGGTGATGCTTGGTATGGTGAAGGTGATGCTTGGTATGGTGAAGGTGATGCTTGGTATGGTGAAGGTGATGCTTGGTATGGTGAAGGTGATGCTTGCTATGGTGGAGGTGATGCTTGCTATGGTGGAGTTGATGCTTGCTACGGTGGAGGTGATGCTTGCTATGGTGGAGGTGATGCTTGCTATGGTGGAGGTGATGCTTGCTATGGTGGAGGTGATGCTTGCTATGGTGAAGGTGATGCTTGGTATGGTGAAGGTGATGCTTGGTGTGGTGAAGGTGATGCTTGGTATGGTGAAGGTGATGCTTGGTATGGTGAAGGTGATGCTTGGTATGGTGAAGGTGATGCTTGGTATGGTGAAGGTGATGCTTGGTATGGTGAAGGTGATGCTTGGTATGGTGAAGGTGATGCTTGCTATGGTGGAGGTGATGCTTGCTATGGTGGAGGTGATGCTTGCTATGGTGGAGGTGATGCTTGCTATGGTGGAGTTGATGCTTGCTATGGTGGAGGTGATGCTTGCTATGGTGGAGGTGATGCTTGGTATGGTGGAGGTGATGCTTGCTATGGTGGAGGTGATGCTTGGTATGGTGAAGGTGATGCTTGGTGTGGTGAAGGTGATGCTTGGTGTGGTGAAGGTGATGCTTGGTATGGTGAAGGTGATGCTTGGTATGGTGAAGGTGATGCTTGGTATGGTGAAGGTGATGCTTGGTATGGTGAAGGTGATGCTTGGTATGGTGAAGGTGATGCTTGGTATGGTGAAGGTGATGCTTGCTATGGTGAAGGTGATGCTTGCTATGGTGGAGGTGATGCTTGCTATGGTGGAGGTGATGCTTGCTATGGTGGAGTTGATGCTTGCTATGGTGGAGGTGATGCTTGCTATGGTGGAGGTGATGCTTGGTATGGTGGAGGTGATGCTTGCTATGGTGGAGGTGATGCTTGGTATGGTGAAGGTGATGCTTGGTATGGTGAAGGTGATGCTTGGTATGGTGAAGGTGTTGCTTGGTATGGTGAAGGTGTTGCTTGGTATGGTGAAGGTGATGCTTGGTATGGTGAAGGTGATGCTTGGTATGGTGAAGATGATGCTTGGTATGGTGAAGGTGATGCTTGGTATGGTGAAGGTGATGCTTGGTATGGTAAAGGTGATGCTTGGTATGGTGAAGGTGATGCTTGGTATGGTGAAGGTGATGCTTGGTATGGTGAAGGTGATGCTTGGTATGGTAAAGGTGATGCTTGGTATGGTGAAGGTGATGCTTGGTATGGTGAAGGTGATGCTTGGTATGGTGAAGGTGATGCTTGGTATGGTGAAGGTGATGCTTGGTATGGTGAAGGTGATGCTTGGTATGGTGAAGGTGATGCTTGGTATGGTGAAGGTGATGCTTGGTATGGTGAAGGTGATGCTTGGTATGGTGAAGGTGATGCTTGCTATGGTGAAGGTGATGCTTGCTATGGTGGAGGTGATGCTTGCTATGGTGAAGGTGATGCTTGGTATGGTGAAGGTGATGCTTGGTATGGTGAAGGTGTTGCTTGGTATGGTGAAGGTGTTGCTTGGTATGGTGAAGGTGATGCTTGGTATGGTGAAGGTGATGCTTGGTATGGTGAAGATGATGCTTGGTATGGTGAAGGTGATGCTTGGTATGGTGAAGGTGATGCTTGGTATGGTGAAGGTGATGCTTGGTATGGTGAAGGTGATGCTTGGTATGGTGAAGGTGATGCTTGGTATGGTGAAGGTGATGCTTGGTATGGTGAAGGTGATGCTTGGTATGGTGAAGGTGATGCTTGGTATGGTGAAGGTGATGCTTGGTATGGTGAAGGTGATGCTTGGTATGGTGAAGGTGATGCTTGGTATGGTGAAGGTGATGCTTGCTATGGTGAAGGTGATGCTTGCTATGGTGAAGGTGATGATTGCTATGGTGAGGGTGATGCTTGCTATGGTGAAGGTGATGCTTGCTATGGTGAGGGTGATGCTTGCTATGGTGAAGGTGATGCTTGGTATGGTGAAGGTGATGCTTGCTATGGTGAAGGTGATGCTTGGTATGGTGAAGGTGATGCTTGGTATGGTGAAGGTGATACTTGGTATGGTGAAGGTGATACTTGGTATGGTGAAGGTGATGCTTGGTATGGTAAAGGTGATGCTTGGTATGGTAAAGGTGATGCTTGGTATGGTGAAGGTGATGCTTGCTATGGTGAAGGTGATGCTTGCTATGGTGAGGGTTATGCTTGCTATGGTGAAGGTGATGCTTGGTATGGTGAAGGTGATGCTTGCTATGATGAAGGTGATACTTGGTATGGTGAAGGTGATGCTTGGTATGGTGAAGGTGATACTTGGTATGGTGAAGGTGATACTTGGTATGGTGAAGGTGATACTTGGTATGGTGAAGGTGATGCTTGGTATGGTAAAGGTGATGCTTGGTATGGTGAAGGTGATGCTTGGTATGGTGAAGGTGATGCTTGCTATGGTGAAGGTGATGCTTGCTATGGTGGAGGTGATGCTTGCTATGGTGGAGGTGATGCTTGCTATGGTGGAGGTGATGCTTGCTATGGTGGAGGTGATGCTTGCTATGGTGGAGGTGATGCTTGCTATGGTGGAGGTGATGCTTGCTATGGTGGAGGTGATGCTTGCTATGGTGGAGGTGATGCTTGCTATGGTGGAGGTGATGCTTGCTATGGTGGAGGTGATGCTTGCTATGGTGGAGGTGATGCTTGCTATGGTGAAGGTGATGCTTGGTATGGTGAAGGTGATGCTTGGTATAGTGAAGGTGATGCTTGGTATGGTGAAGGTGAGGCTTGGTATGGTGAAGGTGATGCTTGGTATGGTGAAGGTGATGCTTGGTATGATGAAGGTGATGCTTGGTATAGTGAAGGTGATGCTTGGTATGGTGAAGGTGATGCTTGCTATGGTGGAGTTGATGCTTGCTATGGTGGAGGTGATGCTTGCTATGGTGGAGGTGATGCTTGCTATGGTGGAGGTGATGCTTGGTATGGTGAAGGTGATGCTTGGTATGGTGAAGGTGATGCTTGGTATGGTGAAGATGATGCCTGGTATGGTGAAGATGATGCCTGGTATGGTGAAGGTGATGCTTGGTATGGTGAAGGTGATGCTTGGTATGGTGAAGGTGATGCTTGGTATGGTGAAGGTGATGCTTGGTATGGTGAAGGTGATGCTTGGTATGGTGAAGGTGATGCTTGGTATGGTGAAGGTGATGCTTAGTATGGTGAAGGTGATGCTTGGTATGGTGAAGGTGATGCTTGGTATGGTGAAGGTGATGCTTGGTATGGTGAAGGTGATGCTTGCTATGGTGAAGGTGATGCTTGCTATGGTGAAGGTGATGATTGCTATGGTGAGGGTGATGCTTGCTATGGTGAAGGTGATGCTTGCTATGGTGAGGGTGATGCTTGCTATGGTGAAGGTGATGCTTGGTATGGTGAAGGTGATGCTTGGTATGGTGAAGGTGATGCTTGGTATGGTGAAGGTGATGCTTGGTATGGTGAAGGTGATACTTGGTATGGTGAAGGTGATACTTGGTATGGTGAAGGTGATGCTTGGTATGGTAAAGGTGATGCTTGGTATGGTAAAGGTGATGCTTGGTATGGTAAAGGTGATGCTTGGTATGGTGAAGGTGATGCTTGCTATGGTGAGGGTGATGCTTGCTATGGTGAGGGTGATGCTTGCTATGGTGAAGGTGATGCTTGCTATGGTGAAGGTGATGCTTGGTATGGTGAAGGTGATGCTTGGTATGGTGAAGGTGATACTTGGTATGGTGAAGGTGATACTTGGTATGGTGAAGGTGATGCTTGGTATGGTGAAGGTGATGCTTGGTATGGTAAAGGTGATGCTTGGTATGGTGAAGGTGATGCTTGGTATGGTGAAGGTGATGCTTGCTATGGTGGAGGTGATGCTTGCTATGGTGGAGGTGATGCTTGCTATGGTGGAGGTGATGCTTGCTATGGTGGAGGTGATGCTTGCTATGGTGGAGGTGATGCTTGCTATGGTGGAGGTGACGCTTGCTATGGTGGAGGTGACGCTTGCTATGGTGGAGGTGATGGTTGCTATGGTGGAGGTGATGCTTGCTATGGTGGAGGTGATGCTTGCTATGGTGGAGGTGATGCTTGCTATGGTGGAGGTGATGCTTGCTATGGTGAAGGTGATGCTTGGTATGGTGAAGGTGATGCTTGGTATAGTGAAGGTGATGCTTGGTATGGTGAAGGTGAGGCTTGGTATGGTGAAGGTGATGCTTGGTATGGTGAAGGTGATGCTTGGTATGATGAAGGTGATGCTTGGTATAGTGAAGGTGATGCTTGGTATGGTGAAGGTGATGCTTGCTATGGTGGAGTTGATGCTTGCTATGGTGGAGGTGATGCTTGCTATGGTGGAGGTGATGCTTGCTATGGTGGAGGTGATGCTTGCTATGGTGAAGGTGATGCTTGGTATGGTGAAGGTGATGCTTGCTATGGTGAAGGTGTTGCTTGGTATGGTGAAGGTGTTGCTTGGTATGGTGAAGGTGTTGCTTGGTATGGTAAAGGTGATGCTTGGTATGGTGAAGGTGATGCTTGGTATGGTGAAGGTGATGCTTGGTATGGTGAAGGTGATGCTTGGTATGGTGAAGGTGATGCTTGGTATGGTGAAGGTGATGCTTGGTATGGCGAAGGTGATGCTTGGTATGGTGAAGGTGATGCTTGGTATGGTGAAGGTGATGCTTGGTATGGTGAAGGTGATGCTTGGTATGGTGAAGGTGATGCTTGCTATGGTGAAGGTGATGCTTGGTATGGTGAAGGTGATGCTTGGTATGGTGAAGGTGATGCTTGGTATGGTGAAGGTGATGCTTGGTATGGTGAAGGTGATGCTTGGTATGGTGAAGGTGATGCTTGCTATGGTGGAGGTGATGCTTGCTATGGTGAGGGTGATGCTTGCTATGGTGAAGGTGATGCTTGCTATGGTGAAGGTGATGCTTGGTATGGTGAAGGTGATGCTTGGTATGGTGAAGGTGATACTTGGTATGGTGAAGGTGATACTTGGTATGGTGAAGGTGATACTTGGTATGGTGAAGGTGATGCTTGGTATGGTAAAGGTGATGCTTGGTATGGTGAAGGTGATGCTTGGTATGGTGAAGGTGATGCTTGCTATGGTGAAGGTGATGCTTGCTATGGTGGAGGTGATGCTTGCTATGGTGGAGGTGATGCTTGCTATGGTGGAGGTGATGCTTGCTATGGTGGAGGTGATGCTTGCTATGGTGGAGGTGATGCTTGCTATGGTGGAGGTGATGCTTGCTATGGTGGAGGTGATGCTTGCTATGGTGGAGGTGATGCTTGCTATGGTGGAGGTGATGGTTGCTATGGTGGAGGTGATGCTTGCTATGGTGGAGGTGATGCTTGCTATGGTGGAGGTGATGCTTGCTATGGTGGAGGTGATGCTTGCTATGGTGGAGGTGATGCTTGCTATGGTGAAGGTGATGCTTGGTATGGTGAAGGTGATGCTTGGTATAGTGAAGGTGATGCTTGGTATGGTGAAGGTGAGGCTTGGTATGGTGAAGGTGATGCTTGGTATGGTGAAGGTGATGCTTGGTATGGTGAAGGTGATGCTTGGTATGATGAAGGTGATGCTTGGTATAGTGAAGGTGATGCTTGGTATGGTGAAGGTGATGCTTGCTATGGTGGAGTTGATGCTTGCTATGGTGGAGGTGATGCTTGCTATGGTGGAGGTGATGCTTGCTATGGTGGAGGTGATGCTTGCTATGGTGAAGGTGATGCTTGGTATGGTGAAGGTGATGCTTGCTATGGTGAAGGTGTTGCTTGGTATGGTGAAGGTGTTGCTTGGTATGGTGAAGGTGTTGCTTGGTATGGTAAAGGTGATGCTTGGTATGGTGAAGGTGATGCTTGGTATGGTGAAGGTGATGCTTGGTATGGTGAAGGTGATGCTTGGTATGGTGAAGGTGATGCTTGGTATGGTGAAGGTGATGCTTGGTATGGCGAAGGTGATGCTTGGTATGGTGAAGGTGATGCTTGGTATGGTGAAGGTGATGCTTGGTATGGTGAAGGTGATGCTTGGTATGGTGAAGGTGATGCTTGCTATGGTGAAGGTGATGCTTGGTATGGTGAAGGTGATGCTTGGTATGGTGAAGGTGATGCTTGGTATGGTGAAGGTGATGCTTGGTATGGTGAAGGTGATGCTTGGTATGGTGAAGGTGATGCTTGGTATGGTGAAGGTGATGCTTGGTATGGTGAAGGTGATGCTTGCTATGGTGGAGGTGATGCTTGCTATGGTGGAGTTGATGCTTGCTATGGTGGAGTTGATGCTTGCTATGGTGGAGGTGATGCTTGCTATGGTGGAGGTGATGCTTGCTATGGTGGAGGTGATGCTTGCTATGGTGAAGGTGATGCTTGGTATGGTGAAGGTGATGCTTGGTATGGTGAAGGTGATACTTGGTATGGTGAAGGTGATACTTGGTATGGTGAAGGCGATACTTGGTATGGTGAAGGTGATGCTTGGTATGGTAAAGGTGATGCTTGGTATGGTGAAGGTGATGCTTGGTATGGTGAAGGTGATGCTTGCTATGGTGAAGGTGATGCTTGCTATGGTGGAGGTGATGCTTGCTATGGTGGAGGTGATGCTTGCTATGGTGGAGGTGATGCTTGCTATGGTGGAGGTGATGCTTGCTATGGTGGAGGTGATGCTTGCTATGGTGGAGGTGATGCTTGCTATGGTGGAGGTGATGCTTGCTATGGTGGAGGTGATGCTTGCTATGGTGGAGGTGATGCTTGCTATGGTGGAGGTGATGGTTGCTATGGTGGAGGTGATGCTTGCTATGGTGGAGGTGATGCTTGCTATGGTGGAGGTGATGCTTGCTATGGTGGAGGTGATGCTTGCTATGGTGGAGGTGATGCTTGGTATAGTGAAGGTGATGCTTGGTATGGTGAAGGTGAGGCTTGGTATGGTGAAGGTGATGCTTGGTATGGTGAAGGTGATGCTTGGTATGATGAAGGTGATGCTTGGTATAGTGAAGGTGATGCTTGGTATGGTGAAGGTGATGCTTGCTATGGTGGAGTTGATGCTTGCTATGGTGGAGGTGATGCTTGCTATGGTGGAGGTGATGCTTGCTATGGTGGAGGTGATGCTTGCTATGGTGGAGGTGATGCTTGCTATGGTGGAGGTGATGCTTGCTATGGTGGAGGTGATGCTTGCTATGGTGAAGGTGATGCTTGGTATGGTGAAGGTGATGCTTGCTATGGTGAAGGTGTTGCTTGGTATGGTGAAGGTGTTGCTTGGTATGGTGAAGGTGTTGCTTGGTATGGTAAAGGTGATGCTTGGTATGGTGAAGGTGATGCTTGGTATGGTGAAGGTGATGCTTGGTATGGTGAAGGTGATGCTTGGTATGGTGAAGGTGATGCTTGGTATGGTGAAGGTGATGCTTGGTATGGTGAAGGTGATGCTTGGTATGGTGAAGGTGATGCTTGCTATGGTGGAGGTGATGCTTGCTATGGTGGAGTTGATGCTTGCTATGGTGGAGTTGATGCTTGCTATGGTGGAGGTGATGCTTGCTATGGTGGAGGTGATGCTTGCTATGGTGGAGGTGATGCTTGCTATGGTGAAGGTGATGCTTGGTATGGTGAAGGTGATGCTTGGTATGGTGAAGGTGATACTTGGTATGGTGAAGGTGATACTTGGTATGGTGAAGGCGATACTTGGTATGGTGAAGGTGATGCTTGGTATGGTAAAGGTGATGCTTGGTATGGTGAAGGTGATGCTTGGTATGGTGAAGGTGATGCTTGCTATGGTGAAGGTGATGCTTGCTATGGTGGAGGTGATGCTTGCTATGGTGGAGGTGATGCTTGCTATGGTGGAGGTGATGCTTGCTATGGTGGAGGTGATGCTTGCTATGGTGGAGGTGATGCTTGCTATGGTGGAGGTGATGCTTGCTATGGTGGAGGTGATGCTTGCTATGGTGGAGGTGATGCTTGCTATGGTGGAGGTGATGCTTGCTATGGTGGAGGTGATGCTTGCTATGGTGGAGGTGATGGTTGCTATGGTGGAGGTGATGCTTGCTATGGTGGAGGTGATGCTTGCTATGGTGGAGGTGATGCTTGCTATGGTGGAGGTGATGCTTGCTATGGTGGAGGTGATGCTTGGTATAGTGAAGGTGATGCTTGGTATGGTGAAGGTGAGGCTTGGTATGGTGAAGGTGATGCTTGGTATGGTGAAGGTGATGCTTGGTATGATGAAGGTGATGCTTGGTATAGTGAAGGTGATGCTTGGTATGGTGAAGGTGATGCTTGCTATGGTGGAGTTGATGCTTGCTATGGTGGAGGTGATGCTTGCTATGGTGGAGGTGATGCTTGCTATGGTGGAGGTGATGCTTGCTATGGTGGAGGTGATGCTTGCTATGGTGGAGGTGATGCTTGCTATGGTGGAGGTGATGCTTGCTATGGTGAAGGTGATGCTTGGTATGGTGAAGGTGATGCTTGCTATGGTGAAGGTGTTGCTTGGTATGGTGAAGGTGTTGCTTGGTATGGTGAAGGTGTTGCTTGGTATGGTGAAGGTGTTGCTTGGTATGGTAAAGGTGATGCTTGGTATGGTGAAGGTGATGCTTGGTATGGTGAAGGTGATGCTTGGTATGGTGAAGGTGATGCTTGGTATGGTGAAGGTGATGCTTGGTATGGTGAAGGTGATGCTTGGTATGGTGAAGGTGATGCTTGCTATGGTGAAGGTGTTGCTTGGTATGGTGAAGGTGTTGCTTGGTATGGTGAAGGTGTTGCTTGGTATGGTAAAGGTGATGCTTGGTATGGTGAAGGTGATGCTTGGTATGGTGAAGGTGATGCTTGGTATGGTGAAGGTGATGCTTGGTATGGTGAAGGTGATGCTTGGTATGGTGAAGGTGATGCTTGGTATGGCGAAGGTGATGCTTGGTATGGTGAAGGTGATGCTTGGTATGGTGAAGGTGATGCTTGGTATGGTGAAGGTGATGCTTGGTATGGTGAAGGTGATGCTTGCTATGGTGAAGGTGATGCTTGGTATGGTGAAGGTGATGCTTGGTATGGTGAAGGTGATGCTTGGTATGGTGAAGGTGATGCTTGGTATGGTGAAGGTGATGCTTGGTATGGTGAAGGTGATGCTTGGTATGGTGAAGGTGATGCTTGCTATGGTGGAGGTGATGCTTGCTATGGTGGAGTTGATGCTTGCTATGGTGGAGTTGATGCTTGCTATGGTGGAGGTGATGCTTGCTATGGTGGAGGTGATGCTTGCTATGGTGGAGGTGATGCTTGCTATGGTGAAGGTGATGCTTGGTATGGTGAAGGTGATGCTTGGTATGGTGAAGGTGATACTTGGTATGGTGAAGGTGATACTTGGTATGGTGAAGGCGATACTTGGTATGGTGAAGGTGATGCTTGGTATGGTAAAGGTGATGCTTGGTATGGTGAAGGTGATGCTTGGTATGGTGAAGGTGATGCTTGCTATGGTGAAGGTGATGCTTGCTATGGTGGAGGTGATGCTTGCTATGGTGGAGGTGATGCTTGCTATGGTGGAGGTGATGCTTGCTATGGTGGAGGTGATGCTTGCTATGGTGGAGGTGATGCTTGCTATGGTGGAGGTGATGCTTGCTATGGTGGAGGTGATGCTTGCTATGGTGGAGGTGATGCTTGCTATGGTGGAGGTGATGCTTGCTATGGTGGAGGTGATGGTTGCTATGGTGGAGGTGATGCTTGCTATGGTGGAGGTGATGCTTGCTATGGTGGAGGTGATGCTTGCTATGGTGGAGGTGATGCTTGCTATGGTGGAGGTGATGCTTGGTATAGTGAAGGTGATGCTTGGTATGGTGAAGGTGAGGCTTGGTATGGTGAAGGTGATGCTTGGTATGGTGAAGGTGATGCTTGGTATGATGAAGGTGATGCTTGGTATAGTGAAGGTGATGCTTGGTATGGTGAAGGTGATGCTTGCTATGGTGGAGTTGATGCTTGCTATGGTGGAGGTGATGCTTGCTATGGTGGAGGTGATGCTTGCTATGGTGGAGGTGATGCTTGCTATGGTGGAGGTGATGCTTGCTATGGTGGAGGTGATGCTTGCTATGGTGGAGGTGATGCTTGCTATGGTGAAGGTGATGCTTGGTATGGTGAAGGTGATGCTTGCTATGGTGAAGGTGTTGCTTGGTATGGTGAAGGTGTTGCTTGGTATGGTGAAGGTGTTGCTTGGTATGGTAAAGGTGATGCTTGGTATGGTGAAGGTGATGCTTGGTATGGTGAAGGTGATGCTTGGTATGGTGAAGGTGATGCTTGGTATGGTGAAGGTGATGCTTGGTATGGTGAAGGTGATGCTTGGTATGGTGAAGGTGATGCTTGGTATGGTGAAGGTGATGCTTGGTATGGTGAAGGTGATGCTTGGTATGGTGAAGGTGATGCTTGGTATGGTGAAGGTGATGCTTGGTATGGTGAAGGTGATGCTTGGTATGGTGAAGGTGATGCTTGGTATGGTGAAGGTGATGCTTGGTATGGTGAAGGTGATGCTTGCTATGGTGGAGGTGATGCTTGCTATGGTGGAGTTGATGCTTGCTACGGTGGAGGTGATGCTTGCTATGGTGGAGGTGATGCTTGCTATGGTGGAGGTGATGCTTGCTATGGTGGAGGTGATGCTTGCTATGGTGAAGGTGATGCTTGGTATGGTGAAGGTGATGCTTGGTGTGGTGAAGGTGATGCTTGGTATGGTGAAGGTGATGCTTGGTATGGTGAAGGTGATGCTTGGTATGGTGAAGGTGATGCTTGGTATGGTGAAGGTGATGCTTGGTATGGTGAAGGTGATGCTTGGTATGGTGAAGGTGATGCTTGCTATGGTGAAGGTGATGCTTGCTATGGTGGAGGTGATGCTTGCTATGGTGGAGGTGATGCTTGCTATGGTGGAGTTGATGCTTGCTATGGTGGAGGTGATGCTTGCTATGGTGGAGGTGATGCTTGGTATGGTGGAGGTGATGCTTGCTATGGTGGAGGTGATGCTTGGTATGGTGAAGGTGATGCTTGGTATGGTGAAGGTGATGCTTGGTATGGTGAAGGTGTTGCTTGGTATGGTGAAGGTGTTGCTTGGTATGGTGAAGGTGATGCTTGGTATGGTGAAGGTGATGCTTGGTATGGTGAAGATGATGCTTGGTATGGTGAAGGTGATGCTTGGTATGGTGAAGGTGATGCTTGGTATGGTAAAGGTGATGCTTGGTATGGTGAAGGTGATGCTTGGTATGGTGAAGGTGATGCTTGGTATGGTGAAGGTGATGCTTGGTATGGTAAAGGTGATGCTTGGTATGGTGAAGGTGATGCTTGGTATGGTGAAGGTGATGCTTGGTATGGTGAAGGTGATGCTTGGTATGGTGAAGGTGATGCTTGGTATGGTGAAGGTGATGCTTGGTATGGTGAAGGTGATGCTTGGTATGGTGAAGGTGATGCTTGGTATGGTGAAGGTGATGCTTGGTATGGTGAAGGTGATGCTTGCTATGGTGAAGGTGATGCTTGGTATGGTGAAGGTGATGCTTGCTATGGTGAAGGTGATGATTGCTATGGTGAGGGTGATGCTTGCTATGGTGAAGGTGATGCTTGCTATGGTGAGGGTGATGCTTGGTATGGTGAAGGTGATACTTGGTATGGTGAAGGTGATGCTTGGTATGGTAAAGGTGATGCTTGGTATGGTAAAGGTGATGCTTGGTATGGTGAAGGTGATGCTTGCTATGGTGAAGGTGATGCTTGCTATGGTGAGGGTGATGCTTGCTATGGTGAAGGTGATGCTTGGTATGGTGAAGGTGATGCTTGCTATGGTGAAGGTGATACTTGGTATGGTGAAGGTGATGCTTGGTATGGTGAAGGTGATACTTGGTATGGTGAAGGTGATACTTGGTATGGTGAAGGTGATGCTTGGTATGGTGAAGGTGATGCTTGGTATGGTGAAGGTGATACTTGGTATGGTGAAGGTGATACTTGGTATGGTGAAGGTGATGCTTGGTATGGTAAAGGTGATGCTTGGTATGGTAAAGGTGATGCTTGGTATGGTGAAGGTGATGCTTGCTATGGTGAAGGTGATGCTTGCTATGGTGAGGGTGATGCTTGCTATGGTGAAGGTGATGCTTGGTATGGTGAAGGTGATGCTTGCTATGGTGAAGGTGATACTTGGTATGGTGAAGGTGATGCTTGGTATGGTGAAGGTGATACTTGGTATGGTGAAGGTGATACTTGGTATGGTGAAGGTGATACTTGGTATGGTGAAGGTGATGCTTGGTATGGTGAAGGTGATGCTTGCTATGGTGAAGGTGATGCTTGCTATGGTGGAGGTGATGCTTGCTATGGTGGAGGTGATGCTTGCTATGGTGGAGGTGATGCTTGCTATGGTGGAGGTGATGCTTGCTATGGTGGAGGTGATGCTTGCTATGGTGGAGGTGATGCTTGCTATGGTGGAGGTGATGCTTGCTATGGTGGAGGTGATGGTTGCTATGGTGGAGGTGATGCTTGCTATGGTGGAGGTGATGCTTGCTATGGTGGAGGTGATGCTTGCTATGATGGAGGTGATGCTTGCTATGGTGGAGGTGATGCTTGCTATGGTGGAGGTGATGCTTGCTATGGTGAAGGTGATGCTTGGTATGGTGAAGGTGATGCTTGGTATAGTGAAGGTGATGCTTGGTATGGTGAAGGTGAGGTTTGGTATGGTGAAGGTTATGCTTGGTATGGTGAAGGTGATGCTTGGTATGATGAAGGTGATGCTTGGTATAGTGAAGGTGATGCTTGGTATGGTGAAGGTGATGCTTGGTATGGTGAAGGTGATGCTTGGTATGGTGAAGGTGATGCTTGCTATGGTGGAGGTGATGCTTGCTATGGTGGAGGTGATGCTTGCTATGGTGGAGGTGATGCTTGCTATGGTGGAGGTGATGCTTGCTATGGTGGAGGTGATGCTTGCTATGGTGGAGGTGATGCTTGCTATGGTGAAGGTGATGCTTGGTATGGTGAAGGTGATGCTTGGTATGGTGAAGGTGATGCTTGGTATGGTGAAGGTGTTGCTTGGTATGGTGAAGGTGTTGCTTGGTATGGTGAAGGTGATGCTTGGTATGGTGAAGGTGATGCTTGGTATGGTGAAGATGATGCTTGGTATGGTGAAGGTGATGCTTGGTATGGTAAAGGTGATGCTTGGTATGGTAAAGGTGATGCTTGGTATGGTGAAGGTGATGCTTGGTATGGTGAAGGTGATGCTTGGTATGGTGAAGGTGATGCTTGGTATGGTGAAGGTGATGCTTGGTATGGTGAAGGTGATGCTTGGTATGGTGAAGGTGATGCTTGGTATGGTGAAGGTGATGCTTGGTATGGTGAAGGTGATGCTTGGTATGGTGAAGTTGATGCTTGCTATGGTGAAGGTGATGCTTGCTATGGTGAAGGTGATGATTGCTATGGTGAGGGTGATGCTTGCTATGGTGAAGGTGATGCTTGCTATGGTGAGGGTGATGCTTGCTATGGTGAAGGTGATGCTTGGTATGGTGAAGGTGATGCTTGCTATGGTGAAGGTGATGCTTGGTATGGTGAAGGTGATACTTGGTATGGTGAAGGTGATACTTGGTATGGTGAAGGTGATACTTGGTATGGTGAAGGTGATGCTTGGTATGGTAAAGGTGATGCTTGGTATGGTAAAGGTGATGCTTGGTATGGTGAAGGTGATGCTTGCTATGGTGAAGGTGATGCTTGCTATGGTGAGGGTGATGCTTGCTATGGTGAAGGTGATGCTTGGTATGGTGAAGGTGATGCTTGCTATGGTGAAGGTGATACTTGGTATGGTGAAGGGGATGCTTGGTATGGTGAAGGTGATACTTGGTATGGTGAAGGTGATACTTGGTATGGTGAAGGTGATGCTTGGTATGGTAAAGGTGATGCTTGGTATGGTAAAGGTGATGCTTGGTATGGTGAAGGTGATGCTTGCTATGGTGAAGGTGATGCTTGCTATGGTGGAGGTGATGCTTGCTATGGTGGAGGTGATGCTTGCTATGGTGGAGGTGATGCTTGCTATGGTGGAGGTGATGCTTGCTATGGAGGAGGTGATGGTTGCTATGGTGGAGGTGATGCTTGCTATGGTGGAGGTGATGCTTGCTATGGTGGAGGCGATGCTTGCTATGGTGGAGGTGATGCTTGCTATGGTGGAGGCGATGCTTGCTATGGTGAAGGTGATGCTTGGTATGGTGAAGTTGATGCTTGGTATAGTGAAGGTGATGCTTGGTATGGTGAAGGTGAGGCTTGGTATGGTGAAGGTGATGCTTGGTATGGTGAAGGTGATGCTTGGTATGGTGAAGGTGATGCTTGGTATAGTGAAGGTGATGCTTGGTATGGTGAAGGTGATGCTTGCTATGGTGGAGTTGATGCTTGCTATGGTGGAGGTGATGCTTGCTATGGTGGAGGTGATGCTTGCTATGGTGGAGGTGATGCTTGCTATGGTGGAGGTGATGCTTGCTATGGTGAAGGTGATGCTTGGTATGGTGAAGGTGATGCTTGGTATGGTGAAGGTGTTGCTTGGTATGGTGAAGGTGTTGCTTGGTATGGTGAAGGTGTTGCTTGGTATGGTGAAGGTGATGCTTGGTATGGTGAAGATGATGCTTGGTATGGTGAAGATGATGCTTGGTATGGTGAAGGTGATGCTTGGTATGGTGAAGGTGATGCTTGGTATGGTAAAGGTGATGCTTGGTATGGTGAAGGTGATGCTTGGTATGGTGAAGGTGATGCTTGGTATGGTGAAGGTGATGCTTGGTATGGTGAAGGTGATGCTTGGTATGGTGAAGGTGATGCTTGGTATGGTGAAGGTGATGCTTGGTATGGTGAAGGTGATGCTTGGTATGGTGAAGGTGATGCTTGGTATGGTGAAGGTGATGCTTGGTATGGTGAAGGTGATGCTTGCTATGGTGAAGGTGATACTTGCTATGGTGGAGGTGATGCTTGCTATGGTGGAGGTGATGCTTGCTATGGTGGAGTTGATGCTTGCTATGGTGGAGGTGATGCTTGCTATGGTGGAGGTGATGCTTGCTATGGTGGAGGTGATGCTTGCTATGGTGGAGGTGATGCTTGCTATGGTGAAGGTGATGCTTGGTATGGTGAAGGTGATGCTTGGTATGGTGAAGGTGATGCTTGGTATGGTGAAGGTGTTGCTTGGTATGGTGAAGGTGATGCTTGGTATGGTGAAGATGATGCTTGGTATGGTGAAGATGATGCTTGGTATGGTGAAGGTGATGCTTGGTATGGTGAAGGTGATGCTTGGTATGGTGAAGGTGATGCTTGGTATGGTGAAGGTGATGCTTGGTATGGTGAAGGTGATGCTTGGTATGGTGAAGATGATGCTTGGTATGGTGAAGGTGATGCTTGGTATGGTGAAGGTGATGCTTGGTATGGTGAAGATGATGCTTGGTATGGTGAAGGTGATGCTTGGTATGGTGAAGGTGATGCTTGGTATGGTGAAGGTGATGTTTGGTATGGTGAAGGTGATGCTTGGTATGGTGAAGGTGATGCTTGGTATGGTGAAGGTGATGCTTGGTATGGTGAAGGTGATGCTTGGTATGGTGAAGGTGATGCTTGGTATGGTGAAGGTGATGCTTGGTATGGTGAAGGTGATGCTTGGTATGGTGAAGGTGATGCTTGGTATGGTGAAGGTGATGCTTGGTATGGTGAAGGTGATGCTTGGTATGGTGAAGGTGATGCTTGGTATGGTGAAGGTGATGCTTGGTATGGTGAAGGTGATGCTTGGTATGGTGAAGGTGATGCTTGCTATGGTGAAGGTGATGCTTGCTATGGTGGAGGTGATGCTTGCTATGGTGGAGGTGATGCTTGCTATGGTGGAGTTGATGCTTGCTATGGTGGAGGTGATGCTTGCTATGGTGGAGGTGATGCTTGCTATGGTGGAGGTGATGCTTGCTATGGTGGAGGTGATGCTTGCTATGGTGAAGGTGATGCTTGGTATGGTAAAGGTGATGCTTGGTATGGTGAAGGTGATGCTTGCTATGGTGAAGGTGTTGCTTGGTATGGTGAAGGTGTTGCTTGGTATGGTGAAGGTGATGCTTGGTATGGTGAAGGTGATGCTTGGTATGGTGAAGATGATGCTTGGTATGGTGAAGGTGATGCTTGGTATGGTGAAGGTGATGCTTGGTATGGTGGAGGTGATGCTTGCTATGGTGGAGGTGATGCTTGGTATGGTGAAGGTGATGCTTGGTATGGTGAAGGTGATGCTTGGTATGGTGAAGGTGATGCTTGGTATGGTGAAGGTGATGCTTGCTATGGTGAAGGTGATGCTTGCTATGGTGGAGGTGATGCTTGCTATGATGGAGGTGATGCTTGCTATGGTGGAGGTGATGCTTGCTATGGTGGAGGTGATGCTTGCTATGGTGAAGGTGATGCTTGGTATGGTGAAGGTGATGCTTGGTATAGTGAAGGTGATGCTTGGTATGGTGAAGGTGAGGTTTGGTATGGTGAAGGTTATGCTTGGTATGGTGAAGGTGATGCTTGGTATGATGAAGGTGATGCTTGGTATAGTGAAGGTGATGCTTGGTATGGTGAAGGTGATGCTTGGTATGGTGAAGGTGATGCTTGGTATGGTGAAGGTGATGCTTGCTATGGTGGAGGTGATGCTTGCTATGGTGGAGGTGATGCTTGCTATGGTGGAGGTGATGCTTGCTATGGTGGAGGTGATGCTTGCTATGGTGGAGGTGATGCTTGCTATGGTGGAGGTGATGCTTGCTATGGTGAAGGTGATGCTTGGTATGGTGAAGGTGATGCTTGGTATGGTGAAGGTGATGCTTGGTATGGTGAAGGTGTTGCTTGGTATGGTGAAGGTGTTGCTTGGTATGGTGAAGGTGATGCTTGGTATGGTGAAGGTGATGCTTGGTATGGTGAGGATGATGCTTGGTATGGTGAAGGTGATGCTTGGTATGGTAAAGGTGATGCTTGGTATGGTAAAGGTGATGCTTGGTATGGTGAAGGTGATGCTTGGTATGGTGAAGGTGATGCTTGGTATGGTGAAGGTGATGCTTGGTATGGTGAAGGTGATGCTTGGTATGGTGAAGGTGATGCTTGGTATGGTGAAGGTGATGCTTGGTATGGTGAAGGTGATGCTTGGTATGGTGAAGGTGATGCTTGGTATGGTGAAGGTGATGCTTGCTATGGTGAAGGTGATGCTTGCTATGGTGAAGGTGATGATTGCTATGGTGAGGGTGATGCTTGCTATGGTGAAGGTGATGCTTGCTATGGTGAGGGTGATGCTTGCTATGGTGAAGGTGATGCTTGGTATGGTGAAGGTGATGCTTGCTATGGTGAAGGTGATGCTTGGTATGGTGAAGGTGATACTTGGTATGGTGAAGGTGATACTTGGTATGGTGAAGGTGATACTTGGTATGGTGAAGGTGATGCTTGGTATGGTAAAGGTGATGCTTGGTATGGTAAAGGTGATGCTTGGTATGGTGAAGGTGATGCTTGCTATGGTGAAGGTGATGCTTGCTATGGTGAGGGTGATGCTTGCTATGGTGAAGGTGATGCTTGGTATGGTGAAGGTGATGCTTGCTATGGTGAAGGTGATACTTGGTATGGTGAAGGTGATGCTTGGTATGGTGAAGGTGATACTTGGTATGGTGAAGGTGATACTTGGTATGGTGAAGGTGATGCTTGGTATGGTAAAGGTGATGCTTGGTATGGTAAAGGTGATGCTTGGTATGGTGAAGGTGATGCTTGCTATGGTGAAGGTGATGCTTGCTATGGTGGAGGTGATGCTTGCTATGGTGGAGGTGATGCTTGCTATGGTGGAGGTGATGCTTGCTATGGTGGAGGTGATGCTTGCTATGGAGGAGGTGATGGTTGCTATGGTGGAGGTGATGCTTGCTATGGTGGAGGTGATGCTTGCTATGGTGGAGGCGATGCTTGCTATGGTGGAGGTGATGCTTGCTATGGTGGAGGCGATGCTTGCTATGGTGAAGGTGATGCTTGGTATGGTGAAGTTGATGCTTGGTATAGTGAAGGTGATGCTTGGTATGGTGAAGGTGAGGCTTGGTATGGTGAAGGTGATGCTTGGTATGGTGAAGGTGATGCTTGGTATGGTGAAGGTGATGCTTGGTATAGTGAAGGTGATGCTTGGTATGGTGAAGGTGATGCTTGCTATGGTGGAGTTGATGCTTGCTATGGTGGAGGTGATGCTTGCTATGGTGGAGGTGATGCTTGCTATGGTGGAGGTGATGCTTGCTATGGTGGAGGTGATGCTTGCTATGGTGAAGGTGATGCTTGGTATGGTGAAGGTGATGCTTGGTATGGTGAAGGTGTTGCTTGGTATGGTGAAGGTGTTGCTTGGTATGGTGAAGGTGTTGCTTGGTATGGTGAAGGTGATGCTTGGTATGGTGAAGATGATGCTTGGTATGGTGAAGATGATGCTTGGTATGGTGAAGGTGATGCTTGGTATGGTGAAGGTGATGCTTGGTATGGTAAAGGTGATGCTTGGTATGGTGAAGGTGATGCTTGGTATGGTGAAGGTGATGCTTGGTATGGTGAAGGTGATGCTTGGTATGGTGAAGGTGATGCTTGGTATGGTGAAGGTGATGCTTGGTATGGTGAAGGTGATGCTTGGTATGGTGAAGGTGATGCTTGGTATGGTGAAGGTGATACTTGGTATGGTGAAGGTGATGCTTGGTATGGTGAAGGTGATGCTTGGTATGGTGAAGGTGATGCTTGCTATGGTGAAGGTGATACTTGCTATGGTGGAGGTGATGCTTGCTATGGTGGAGGTGATGCTTGCTATGGTGGAGTTGATGCTTGCTATGGTGGAGGTGATGCTTGCTATGGTGGAGGTGATGCTTGCTATGGTGGAGGTGATGCTTGCTATGGTGGAGGTGATGCTTGCTATGGTGAAGGTGATGCTTGGTATGGTGAAGGTGATGCTTGGTATGGTGAAGGTGATGCTTGGTATGGTGAAGGTGTTGCTTGGTATGGTGAAGGTGATGCTTGGTATGGTGAAGATGATGCTTGGTATGGTGAAGATGATGCTTGGTATGGTGAAGGTGATGCTTGGTATGGTGAAGGTGATGCTTGGTATGGTGAAGGTGATGCTTGGTATGGTGAAGGTGATGCTTGGTATGGTGAAGGTGATGCTTGGTATGGTGAAGATGATGCTTGGTATGGTGAAGGTGATGCTTGGTATGGTGAAGGTGATGCTTGGTATGGTGAAGATGATGCTTGGTATGGTGAAGGTGATGCTTGGTATGGTGAAGGTGATGCTTGGTATGGTGAAGGTGATGCTTGGTATGGTGAAGGTGATGCTTGGTATGGTGAAGGTGATGCTTGGTATGGTGAAGGTGATGCTTGGTATGGTGAAGGTGATGCTTGGTATGGTGAAGGTGATGCTTGGTATGGTGAAGGTGATGCTTGGTATGGTGAAGGTGATGCTTGGTATGGTGAAGGTGATGCTTGGTATGGTGAAGGTGATGCTTGGTATGGTGAAGGTGATGCTTGGTATGGTGAAGGTGATGCTTGGTATGGTGAAGGTGATGCTTGGTATGGTGAAGGTGATACTTGCTATGGTGAAGGTGATGCTTGCTATGGTGGAGGTGATGCTTGCTATGGTGGAGGTGATGCTTGCTATGGTGGAGTTGATGCTTGCTATGGTGGAGGTGATGCTTGCTATGGTGGAGGTGATGCTTGCTATGGTGGAGGTGATGCTTGCTATGGTGGAGGTGATGCTTGCTATGGTGAAGGTGATGCTTGGTATGGTAAAGGTGATGCTTGGTATGGTGAAGGTGATGCTTGCTATGGTGAAGGTGTTCCTTGGTATGGTGAAGGTGTTGCTTGGTATGGTGAAGGTGATGCTTGGTATGGTGAAGGTGATGCTTGGTATGGTGAAGATGATGCTTGGTATGGTGAAGGTGATGCTTGGTATGGTGAAGGTGATGCTTGGTATGGTGGAGGTGATGCTTGCTATGGTGGAGGTGATGCTTGGTATGGTGAAGGTGATGCTTGGTATGGTGAAGGTGATGCTTGGTATGGTGAAGGTGATGCTTGGTATGGTGAAGGTGATGCTTGCTATGGTGAAGGTGATGCTTGCTATGGTGGAGGTGATGCTTGCTATGGTGGAGGTGATGCTTGCTATGGTGAAGGTGATGCTTGCTATGGTGAGGGTGATGCTTGCTATGGTGAAGGTGATGCTTGGTATGGTGAAGGTGATGCTTGCTATGGTGAAGGTGATACTTGGTATGGTGAAGGTGATGCTTGGTATGGTGAAGGTGATACTTGGTATGGTGAAGGTGATGCTTGCTATGGTGAAGGTGATGCTTGGTATGGTGAAGGTGATGCTTGGTATGGTGAAGGTGATACTTGGTATGGTGAAGGTGATACTTGGTATGGTGAAGGTGATACTTGGTATGGTGAAGGTGATGCTTGGTATGGTAAAGGTGATGCTTGGTATGGTGAAGGTGATGCTTGGTATGGTGAAGTGGATGCTTGCTATGGTGGAGGTGATGCTTGCTATGGTGGAGGTGATGCTTGCTATGGTGGAGGTGATGCTTGCTATGGTGGAGGTGATGCTTGCTATGGTGGAGGTGATGCTTGCTATGGTGGAGGTGATGCTTGCTATGGTGGAGGTGATGCTTGCTATGGTGGAGGTGATGCTTGCTATGGTGGAGGTGATGGTTGCTATGGTGGAGGTGATGCTTGCTATGGTGGAGGTGATGCTTGCTATGGTGGAGGTGATGCTTGCTATGGTGGAGGTGATGCTTGCTATGGTGGAGGTGATGCTTGCTATGGTGAAGGTGATGCTTGGTATGGTGAAGGTGATGCTTGGTATAGTGAAGGTGATGCTTGGTATGGTGAAGGTGAGGCTTGGTATGGTGAAGGTGATGCTTGGTATGGTGAAGGTGATGCTTGGTATGATGAAGGTGATGCTTGGTATAGTGAAGGTGATGCTTGGTATGGTGAAGGTGATGCTTGCTATGGTGGACTTGATGCTTGCTATGGTGGAGGTGATGCTTGCTATGGTGGAGGTGATGCTTGCTATGGTGGAGGTGATGCTTGCTATGGTGGAGGTGATGCTTGCTATGGTGAAGGTGATGCTTGGTATGGTGAAGGTGATGCTTGCTATGGTGAAGGTGTTGCTTGGTATGGTGAAGGTGTTGCTTGGTATGGTGAAGGTGTTGCTTGGTATGGTAAAGGTGATGCTTGGTATGGTGAAGGTGATGCTTGGTATGGTGAAGGTGATGCTTGGTATGGTGAAGGTGATGCTTGGTATGGTGAAGGTGATGCTTGGTATGGTGAAGGTGATGCTTGGTATGGTGAAGGTGATGCATGGTATGGTGAAGGTGATGCTTGGTATGGTGAAGGTGATGCTTGGTATGGTGAAGGTGATGCTTGGTATGGTGAAGGTGATGCTTGGTATGGTGAAGGTGATGCTTGGTATGGTGAAGGTGATGCTTGGTATGGTGAAGGTGATGCTTGGTATGGTGAAGGTGATGCTTGGTATGGTGAAGGTGATGCTTGGTATGGTGAAGGTGATGCTTGGTATGGTGAAGGTGATGCTTGCTATGGTGGAGGTGATGCTTGCTATGGTGGAGTTGATGCTTGCTATGGTGGAGGTGATGCTTGCTATGGTGGAGGTGATGCTTGCTATGGTGGAGGTGATGCTTGCTATGGTGGAGGTGATGCTTGCTATGGTGAAGGTGATGCTTGGTATGGTGAAGGTGATGCTTGGTGTGGTGAAGGTGATGCTTGGTATGGTGAAGGTGATGCTTGGTATGGTGAAGGTGATGCTTGGTATGGTGAAGGTGATGCTTGGTATGGTGAAGGTGATGCTTGGTATGGTGAAGGTGATGCTTGGTATGGTGAAGGTGATGCTTGCTATGGTGAAGGTGATGCTTGCTATGGTGGAGGTGATGCTTGCTATGGTGGAGGTGATGCTTGCTATGGTGGAGTTGATGCTTGCTATGGTGGAGGTGATGCTTGCTATGGTGGAGGTGATGCTTGGTATGGTGGAGGTGATGCTTGCTATGGTGGAGGTGATGCTTGGTATGGTGAAGGTGATGCTTGGTATGGTGAAGGTGATGCTTGGTATGGTGAAGGTGTTGCTTGGTATGGTGAAGGTGTTGCTTGGTATGGTGAAGGTGATGCTTGGTATGGTGAAGGTGATGCTTGGTATGGTGAAGATGATGCTTGGTATGGTGAAGGTGATGCTTGGTATGGTGAAGGTGATGCTTGGTATGGTAAAGGTGATGCTTGGTATGGTGAAGGTGATGCTTGGTATGGTGAAGGTGATGCTTGGTATGGTGAAGGTGATGCTTGGTATGGTAAAGGTGATGCTTGGTATGGTGAAGGTGATGCTTGGTATGGTGAAGGTGATGCTTGGTATGGTGAAGGTGATGCTTGGTATGGTGAAGGTGATGCTTGGTATGGTGAAGGTGATGCTTGGTATGGTGAAGGTGATGCTTGGTATGGTGAAGGTGATGCTTGGTATGGTGAAGGTGATGCTTGGTATGGTGAAGGTGATGCTTGCTATGGTGAAGGTGATGCTTGCTATGGTGAAGGTGATGATTGCTATGGTGAGGGTGATGCTTGCTATGGTGAAGGTGATGCTTGCTATGGTGAGGGTGATGCTTGGTATGGTGAAGGTGATACTTGGTATGGTGAAGGTGATGCTTGGTATGGTAAAGGTGATGCTTGGTATGGTAAAGGTGATGCTTGGTATGGTGAAGGTGATGCTTGCTATGGTGAAGGTGATGCTTGCTATGGTGAGGGTGATGCTTGCTATGGTGAAGGTGATGCTTGGTATGGTGAAGGTGATGCTTGCTATGGTGAAGGTGATACTTGGTATGGTGAAGGTGATGCTTGGTATGGTGAAGGTGATACTTGGTATGGTGAAGGTGATACTTGGTATGGTGAAGGTGATGCTTGGTATGGTGAAGGTGATGCTTGGTATGGTGAAGGTGATACTTGGTATGGTGAAGGTGATACTTGGTATGGTGAAGGTGATGCTTGGTATGGTAAAGGTGATGCTTGGTATGGTAAAGGTGATGCTTGGTATGGTGAAGGTGATGCTTGCTATGGTGAAGGTGATGCTTGCTATGGTGAGGGTGATGCTTGCTATGGTGAAGGTGATGCTTGGTATGGTGAAGGTGATGCTTGCTATGGTGAAGGTGATACTTGGTATGGTGAAGGTGATGCTTGGTATGGTGAAGGTGATACTTGGTATGGTGAAGGTGATACTTGGTATGGTGAAGGTGATACTTGGTATGGTGAAGGTGATGCTTGGTATGGTGAAGGTGATGCTTGCTATGGTGAAGGTGATGCTTGCTATGGTGGAGGTGATGCTTGCTATGGTGGAGGTGATGCTTGCTATGGTGGAGGTGATGCTTGCTATGGTGGAGGTGATGCTTGCTATGGTGGAGGTGATGCTTGCTATGGTGGAGGTGATGCTTGCTATGTTGGAGGTGATGCTTGCTATGGTGGAGGTGATGGTTGCTATGGTGGAGGTGATGCTTGCTATGGTGGAGGTGATGCTTGCTATGGTGGAGGTGATGCTTGCTATGATGGAGGTGATGCTTGCTATGGTGGAGGTGATGCTTGCTATGGTGGAGGTGATGCTTGCTATGGTGAAGGTGATGCTTGGTATGGTGAAGGTGATGCTTGGTATAGTGAAGGTGATGCTTGGTATGGTGAAGGTGAGGCTTGGTATGGTGAAGGTGATGCTTGGTATGGTGAAGGTGATGCTTGGTATGATGAAGGTGATGCTTGGTATAGTGAAGGTGATGCTTGGTATGGTGAAGGTGATGCTTGGTATGGTGAAGGTGATGCTTGGTATGGTGAAGGTGATGCTTGCTATGGTGGAGGTGATGCTTGCTATGGTGGAGGTGATGCTTGCTATGGTGGAGGTGATGCTTGCTATGGTGGAGGTGATGCTTGCTATGGTGGAGGTGATGCTTGCTATGGTGGAGGTGATGCTTGCTATGGTGAAGGTGATGCTTGGAATGGTGAAGGTGATGCTTGGTATGGTGAAGGTGATGCTTGGTATGGTGAAGGTGTTGCTTGGTATGGTGAAGGTGTTGCTTGGTATGGTGAAGGTGATGCTTGGTATGGTGAAGGTGATGCTTGGTATGGTGAAGATGATGCTTGGTATGGTGAAGGTGATGCTTGGTATGGTAAAGGTGATGCTTGGTATGGTAAAGGTGATGCTTGGTATGGTGAAGGTGATGCTTGGTATGGTGAAGGTGATGCTTGGTATGGTGAAGGTGATGCTTGGTATGGTGAAGGTGATGCTTGGTATGGTGAAGGTGATGCTTGGTATGGTGAAGGTGATGCTTGGTATGGTGAAGGTGATGCTTGGTATGGTGAAGGTGATGCTTGGTATGGTGGAGGTGATGCTTGCTATGGTGGAGGTGATGCTTGCTATGGTGGAGGTGATGCTTGCTATGGTGGAGGTGATGCTTGCTATGGAGGAGGTGATGGTTGCTATGGTGGAGGTGATGCTTGCTATGGTGGAGGTGATGCTTGCTATGGTGGAGGCGATGCTTGCTATGGTGGAGGTGATGCTTGCTATGGTGGAGGCGATGCTTGCTATGGTGAAGGTGATGCTTGGTATGGTGAAGTTGATGCTTGGTATAGTGAAGGTGATGCTTGGTATGGTGAAGGTGAGGCTTGGTATGGTGAAGGTGATGCTTGGTATGGTGAAGGTGATGCTTGGTATGGTGAAGGTGATGCTTGGTATAGTGAAGGTGATGCTTGGTATGGTGAAGGTGATGCTTGCTATGGTGGAGTTGATGCTTGCTATGGTGGAGGTGATGCTTGCTATGGTGGAGGTGATGCTTGCTATGGTGGAGGTGATGCTTGCTATGGTGGAGGTGATGCTTGCTATGGTGAAGGTGATGCTTGGTATGGTGAAGGTGATGCTTGGTATGGTGAAGGTGTTGCTTGGTATGGTGAAGGTGTTCCTTGGTATGGTGAAGGTGTTGCTTGGTATGGTGAAGGTGATGCTTGGTATGGTGAAGATGATGCTTGGTATGGTGAAGATGATGCTTGGTATGGTGAAGGTGATGCTTGGTATGGTGAAGGTGATGCTTGGTATGGTAAAGGTGATGCTTGGTATGGTGAAGGTGATGCTTGGTATGGTGAAGGTGATGCTTGGTATGGTGAAGGTGATGCTTGGTATGGTGAAGGTGATGCTTGGTATGGTGAAGGTGATGCTTGGTATGGTGAAGGTGATGCTTGGTATGGTGAAGGTGATGCTTGGTATGGTGAAGGTGATGCTTGGTATGGTGAAGGTGATGCTTGGTATGGTGAAGGTGATGCTTGGTATGGTGAAGGTGATGCTTGCTATGGTGAAGGTGATGCTTGCTATGGTGGAGGTGATGCTTGCTATGGTGGAGTTGATGCTTGCTATGGTGGAGTTGATGCTTGCTATGGTGGAGGTGATGCTTGCTATGGTGGAGGTGATGCTTGCTATGGTGGAGGTGATGCTTGCTATGGTGGAGGTGATGCTTGCTATGGTGAAGGTGATGCTTGGTATGGTGAAGGTGATGCTTGGTATGGTGAAGGTGATGCTTGGTATGGTGAAGGTGTTGCTTGGTATGGTGAAGGTGATGCTTGGTATGGTGAAGATGATGCTTGGTATGGTGAAGATGATGCTTGGTATGGTGAAGGTGATGCTTGGTATGGTGAAGGTGATGCTTGGTATGGTGAAGGTGATGCTTGGTATGGTGAAGGTGATGCTTGGTATGGTGAAGATGATGCTTGGTATGGTGAAGGTGATGCTTGGTATGGTGAAGGTGATGCTTGGTATGGTGAAGATGATGCTTGGTATGGTGAAGGTGATGCTTGGTATGGTGAAGGTGATGCTTGGTATGGTGAAGGTGATGCTTGGTATGGTGAAGGTGATGCTTGGTATGGTGAAGGTGATGCTTGGTATGGTGAAGGTGATGCTTGGTATGGTGAAGGTGATGCTTGGTATGGTGAAGGTGATGCTTGGTATGGTGAAGGTGATGCTTGGTATGGTGAAGGTGATGCTTGGTATGGTGAAGGTGATGCTTGGTATGGTGAAGGTGATGCTTGGTATGGTGAAGGTGATGCTTGGTATGGTGAAGGTGATGCTTGGTATGGTGAAGGTGATGCTTGGTATGGTGAAGGTGATGCTTGCTATGGTGAAGGTGATGCTTGCTATGGTGGAGGTGATGCTTGCTATGGTGGAGGTGATGCTTGCTATGGTGGAGTTGATGCTTGCTATGGTGGAGGTGATGCTTGCTATGGTGGAGGTGATGCTTGCTATGGTGGAGGTGATGCTTGCTATGGTGGAGGTGATGCTTGCTATGGTGAAGGTGATGCTTGGTATGGTAAAGGTGATGCTTGGTATGGTGAAGGTGATGCTTGCTATGGTGAAGGTGTTGCTTGGTATGGTGAAGGTGTTGCTTGGTATGGTGAAGGTGATGCTTGGTATGGTGAAGGTGATGCTTGGTATGGTGAAGATGATGCTTGGTATGGTGAAGGTGATGCTTGGTATGGTGAAGGTGATGCTTGGTATGGTGGAGGTGATGCTTGCTATGGTGGAGGTGATGCTTGGTATGGTGAAGGTGATGCTTGGTATGGTGAAGGTGATGCTTGGTATGGTGAAGGTGATGCTTGCTATGGTGAAGGTGATGCTTGCTATGGTGGAGGTGATGCTTGCTATGGTGGAGGTGATGCTTGCTATGGTGGAGGTGATGCTTGCTATGGTGGAGGTGATGCTTGGTATGGTAAAGGTGATGCTTGGTATGGTGAAGGTGATGCTTGGTATGGTGAAAGTGATGCTTGGTATGGTGAAGGTGATTCTTGGTATGGTGAAGGTGATGCTTGGTATGGTGAAGGTGATGCTTGCTATGGTGAGGGTGATGCTTGCTATGGTGAAGGTGATGCTTGCTATGGTGAAGGTGATGCTTGCTATGGTGGAGGTGATGCTTGCTATGGTGGAGGTGATGCTTGCTATGGTGGAGGTGATGCTTGCTATGGTGGAGGTGATGCTTGCTATGGTGGAGGTGATGCTTGCTATGGTGGAGGTGATGCTTGGTATGGTGAAGGTGATGCTTGGTATGGTGAAGGTGATGCTTGGTATGGTGAAGGTGATGCTTGGTATGGTGAAGGTGATGCTTGGTATGGTGAAGGTGATGCTTGGTATGGTGAAGGTGATGCTTGGTATGGTGAAGGTGATGCTTGGTATGGTGAAGGTGATGCTTGGTATGGTGAAGGTGATGCTTGCTATGGTGAAGGTGATGCTTGCTATGGTGGAGGTGATGCTTGCTGTGGTGGAGGTGATGCTTGCTATGGTGGAGTTGATGCTTGCTATGGTGGAGGTGATGCTTGCTATGGTGGAGGTGATGCTTGCTATGGTGGAGGTGATGCTTGCTATGGTGGAGGTGATGCTTGCTATGGTGAAGGTGATGCTTGCTATGGTGAAGGTGATGCTTGCTATGGTGAAGGTGATGCTTGCTATGGTGAAGGTGATGCATGCTATGGTGAAGGTGATGCTTGCTGAGGTGAAGGTGATGCTTGCTATGGTGAAGGTGATGCTTGCTATGGTGAAGGTGATGCATGGTATGGTGAAGTTGATGCTTGGTATGGTGAAGGTGATGCTTGGTATGGTGAAGGTGATGCTTGGTATGGTGAAGGTGATGCTTGGTATGGTGAAGGTGATGCTTGCTATGGTGAGGGTGATGCTTGCTATGGTGAGGGTGATGCTTGCTATGGTGAAGGTGATGCTTGCTATGGTGAAGGTGATGCTTGCTATGGTGAAGGTGATGCTTGCTATGGTGGAGGTGATGCTTGCTATGGTGAGGGTGATGCTTGCTATGGTGAGGGTGATGCTTGGTATGGTGAAGGTGATGCTTGCTATGGTGAAGGTGATACTTGGTATGGTGAAGGTGATGCTTGCTATGGTGAAGGTGATGCTTGGTATGGTGAAGGTGATGCTTGGTATGGTGAGGTGATGCTTGGTATGGTGAGGTGATGCTTGGTATGGTGAAGGTGATACTTGGTATGGTGAAGGTGATACTTGGTATGGTGAAGGTGATACTTGGTATGGTGAAGGTGATACTTGGTATGGTGAAGGTGATGCTTGCTATGGTGAAGGTGATGCTTGCTATGGTGGAGGTGATGCTTGCTATGGTGGAGGTGATGCTTGCTATGGTGGAGGTGATGCTTGCTATGGTGGAGGTATGCTTGCTATGGTGGAGGTATGCTTGCTATGGTGAAAGTGATGCTTGCTATGGTGAAGGTGATGCTTGCTATGGTGGAGGTGATGCTTGCTATGGTGGAGGTGATGCTTGCTATGGTGAAGGTGATGCTTGCTATGGTGAAGGTGATGCTTGCTATGGTGAAGGTGATGCTTGCTATGGTGAAGGTGATGCTTGCTATGGTGAAGGTGATGCTTGCTATGGTGAAGGTGATGCTTGCTATGGTGAAGGTGATGCTTGCTATGGTGAAGGTGATGCTTGCTATGGTGAAGGTGATGCTTGCTATGGTGAAGGTGATGCATGCTATGGTGAAGGTGATGCATGCTATGGTGAAGGTGATGCATGCTATGGTGAAGGTGATGCTTGCTATGGTGAAGGTGATGCTTGCTATGGTGAAGGTGATGCTTGCTATGGTGGAGGTGATGCTTGCTATGGTGGAGGTGATGCTTGCTATGGTGAAGGTGATGCTTGCTATGGTGGAGGTGATGCTTGCTATGGTGGAGGTGATGCTTGCTATGGTGGAGGTGATGCTTGCTATGGTGAAGGTGATGCTTGCTATGGTGAAGGTGATGCTTGCTATGGTGAAGGTGATGCTTGCTATGGTGAAGGTGATGCTTGCTATGGTGAAGGTGATGCTTGCTATGGTGAAGGTGATGCTTGCTATGGTGGAGGTGATGCTTGCTATGGTGGAGGTGATGCTTTCTATGGTGAAGGTGATGCTTGGTATGGTGAAGGTGATGCTTGGTATGGTGAAGGTGATGCTTGGTATGGTGAAGGTGTTGCTTGGTATGGTGAAGGTGTTGCTTGGTATGGTGAAGGTGATGCTTGGTATGGTGAAGGTGATGCTTGGTATGGTGAAGGTGATGCTTGGTATGGTGAAGGTGATGCTTGGTATGGTGAAGGTGATGCTTGGTATGGTAAAGGTGATGCTTGGTATGGTGAAGGTGATGCTTGGTATGGTGAAGGTGATGCTTGGTATGGTGAAGGTGATGCTTGGTATGGTGAAGGTGATGCTTGGTATCGTGAAGGTGATGCTTGGTATGGTGAAGGTGATGCTTGGTATGGTGAAGGTGATGCTTGGTATGGTGAAGGTGATGCTTGGTATGGTGAAGGTGATGCTTGGTATGGTGAAGGTGATGCTTGGTATGGTGAAGGTGATGCTTGGTATGGTGAAGGTGATGCTTGGTAAGGTGAAGGTGATGCTTGGTATGGTGAAGGTGATGCTTGGTATGGTGAAGGTGATGCTTGCTATGGTGAAGGTGATGCTTGCTATGGTGAAGGTGATGATTGCTATGGTGAGGGTGATGCTTGCTATGGTGAAGGTGATGCTTGCTATGGTGAGGGTGATGCTTGCTATGGTGAAGGTGATGCTTGGTATGGTGAAGGTGATGCTTGCTATGGTGAAGGTGATACTTGGTATGGTGAAGGTGATGCTTGGTATGGTGAAGGTGATACTTGGTATGGTGAAGGTGATACTTGGTATGGTGAAGGTGATGCTTGGTATGGTAAAGGTGATGCTTGGTATGTTAAAGATGATGCTTGGTATGGTGAAGGTGATGCTTGCTATGGTGAAGGTGATGCTTGCTATGGTGAAGGTGATGCTTGCTATGGTGGAGGTGATGCTTGCTATGGTGGAGGTGATGGTTGCTATGGTGGAGGTGATGCTTGCTATGGTGGAGGTGATGCTTGCTATGGTGGAGGTGATGCTTGCTATGGTGGAGGTGATGCTTGCTATGGTGGAGGTGATGCTTGCTATGGTGAAGGTGATGCTTGGTATGGTGAAGGTGATGCTTGGTATAGTGAAGGTGATGCTTGGTATGGTGAAGGTGAGGCTTGGTATGGTGAAGGTGATGCTTGGTATGGTGAAGGTGATGCTTGGTATGGTGAAGGTGATGCTTGGTATAGTGAAGGTGATGCTTGGTATGGTGAAGGTGATGCTTGCTATGGTGGAGGTGATGCTTGGTATGGTGAAGGTGATGCTTGTTATGGTGAAGGTGATGCTTGCTATGGTGAAGGTGATGCTTGCTATGGTGAAGGTGATGCTTGCTATGGTGAAGGTGATGCTTGCTATGGTGAAGGTGATGCTTGTTATGGTGAAGGTGATGCTTGCTATGGTGAAGGTGATGCTTGCTATGGTGAAGGTGATGCTTGCTATGGTGAAGGTGATGCTTGCTATGGTGAAGGTGATGCTTGCTATGGTGGAGGTGATGCTTGCTATGGTGGAGGTGATGCTTGCTATGGTGAAGGTGATGCTTGCTATGGTGAAGGTGATGCTTGCTATGGTGAAGGTGATGCTTGCAATGGTGAAGGTGATGCTCGCTATGGTGGAGGTGATGCTTGCTATGGTGAAGGTGATGCTTGCTATGGTGGAGGTGATGCTTGCTATGGTGGAGGTGATGCTTGCTATGGTGGAAGTGATGCTTGCTATGGTGGAGGTGATGCTTGCTATGGTGGAGGTGATGCTTGCTATGGTGGAGGTGATGCTTGCTATGGTGGAGGTGATGCTTGCTATGGTGGAGGTGATGCTTGCTATGGTGAAGGTGATGCTTGGTATGGTAAAGGTGATGCTTGGTATGGTGAAGGTGATGCTTGGTATGGTGAAGGTGATGCTTGCTATGGTGAAGGTGATGCTTGCTATGGTGAAGGTGATGCTTGGTATGGTGAAGGTGTTGCTTGGTATGGTGAAGGTGATGCTTGGTATGGTGAAGGTGATGCTTGGTATGGTGAAGGTGATGCTTGGTATGGTGAAGGTGATGCTTGGTATGGTGAAGGTGATGCTTGCTATCGTGAAGGTGATGCTTGCTATGGTGAAGGTGATGCTTGCTATGGTGAAGGTGATGCTTGCTATGGTGAAGGTGATGCTTGCTATGGTGGAGGTGATGCTTGCTATGGGGGAGGTGATGCTTGCTATGGTGGAGGTGATGCTTGCTATGGTGGAGGTGATGCTTGCTATGGTGGAGGTGATGCTTGCTATGGTGGAGGTGATGCTTGGTATGGTGAAGGTGATGCTTGGTATGGTGAAGGTGATGCTTGGTATGGTGAAGGTGATGTTTGGTATGGTGAAGGTGATGCTTGGTATGGTGAAGGTGATGCTTGGTATGGTGAAGGTGATGCTTGGTATGGTGAAGGTGATGCTTGGTATGGTGAAGGTGATGCTTGGTATGGTGAAGGTGATGCTTGGTATGGTGAAGGTGATGCTTGCTATGGTGAAGGTGATGCTTGCTATGTTACGACCCATCTTGAGACCTGAGATGAAACGGAGGGAGATTCAACGTAGCGGCAATTTTGACGGGTCGTTTGACTTCAACTTGACCCCACGATGACCTCACGAAAAAGGGTGGCTTTCTGGGAAGTGGCCGACGAGGCTCTTCCCACACTCGGCTCGGCGAAAACGACCTCCCTTCGAGAAGCAACCGACGACAGGAGAAGAAAGGGTGTCCCTCGTCTTGAAAAAAAAACCCGGAACGAATCAGAGGAAGCCTGCGCAGCTGCGGCTGTGACGTCAACACGACACAATGCTATAGGAATGCGGACTGCGGACTTAGGAATGCGGACTCGCCAGTTCCCACGTGCGGGCTCTAAGCAGGTGTCTTAGTTGGCAGTGACGTGTGGTGCCGATCTTTTGTTGATCGATGAGTTACCGCCTAGTGAGGAGGCTCAACAGGTCTTCGATGACGGTGCTGGTGCCGATCTTTTGTGTCGCGATGGAATGTCGCCTGGTGCAGGGGCGGAGTCTTGGGCTATATAACCTGCGACCAAAGTGGGCACGAACGCTCTGGACCTTCGGTAATAGGTCCATCCAGTGGCTCTGAGCCTTGGTTAACAGGCTCATCCAGACGCTCGACGCTATGAACTCTTAACTTTTGATTCCTTGCTGTTCTTTTTG
Organism: Amblyomma mixtum; assembly: GCF_055824585.1. Classification (NCBI taxonomy): domain Eukaryota; kingdom Metazoa; phylum Arthropoda; class Arachnida; order Ixodida; family Ixodidae; genus Amblyomma; species Amblyomma mixtum. The sequence continues at coordinate 321,344,195 of NC_143014.1, forward strand.
TAAATTTTTGGAAATAAGTGTCTCAGTTTCTTGTCATTAAATCTGCTTGTTTTTGAAATCTCCAACCATCTGAAGTTCGGACCATTCCCTCATCCCGGACGAGCCCCCTTGGTGACGCAACAACTGGCCACGCTACCTCGAGCCGTAACAACTGGTGAACAGCGGTGGGATCTGCTACTTTGCGTCGCAACAACTGGTGAACAGCGGTGGGATCCGAAGCCGTGGGATCCGAAGCCTGGGTTCCGAAGGTGGGATCCGAAGCCTTGGGATCCGAAGAGACTGGTGAGATACGAAGACCCAACAACTGTGGATCAGCGATGGGAATCTGAAGCCACAAGCGACAACGACGGTCGGCCAGCGAGAGTGCAGCTGTCTCGGGTCATGATCACGTGTGTGGGTGAGTGCTTGGCTTTTCCTTTGATGTGGACCAGGTTCTAAGAGAGGGTTAAAATTTAGAACTGGTAGACACCTGTGCTTAAATCTTAGAGGTTTGGTATTTTTGCATAGTTGTTTTGGAAATAGCTCAGACTCAGAACTATCATGGACCTACAGAAACTGCAGGAGCCGGACCTGTTGCTGTTGTGTGAGGAATTGGGAATTGAGACACGGGGGTTGGCACGAAAACCCGCGATCATTAAGGCCATTACTGATTTGGGGGCAGATGATGAGGAGCTCATTGAAGAGTGGAGTCTCATCGAACAAAAAAAGGAAGAGCAGCTCAGACAGCAAAAAGAGCAGGAAAAAGAGCAGCTCAGACAGCAGGAAGAGCGAGAAAGAGAGGAAAAGTGGCGTCAGCGCGAACGTGAGAATGAAGCAAAACTACTGAAGCTAAGGGCTGAGCTCAGTAAGTTAGAAATGGAGTTGAGCAAGAGGTCGGGCGGTTGTCCCCAGCAAGTGGTACCTCGTCTCAACAAGGAGGCAGGCGAGAGGTGTGAAACTATTCCGCAGAAAAGCCTCCGTGTGGAGAAAGAACAAGAAAGGCAAAAGCTTCGCGAGGAAAACGAAAGGTGTGACGCGCTTACTGTTAACCCTGAGACAGATAGCGCGTTGGCAGATAAGACTGAGAAAGAATGCAGTGAGGTTCGGTGTGCACGCGATGACAGAACCAGAGAAGGGACACCGCTGGTGCAGCTGGCGAGCACTAGCAGTCAGGAAGTTGAGGCGGTACTAAGCGGCACAAAGAGTGAACGGGAATCGCCCGACGGCAGCCGTGAAGCGCCAGGCAAGAGTGCAACGTTCGCCGTAAAGTGCCGTACAGACGAGATTGTTTCTGTTGCCCGGAATGCGTTTGATGCTGCTCCGATAGAAAGGCAGCAGGAAAATGAGCTTTGGTGCTCAGATGGAACCACAGGAGTGGACGATTCAACAGTTGAGCAGCTGCCTGGCACTGTGAGTAAACCGCAAGTAGCGTCGCGGCGCAGGAAAAACCGCGAACGCGACAAGCGAATGAGGATTGCTAGGGCAGGTGTTAATGCTGATGCGAGGGCCGGCAAATTAACTCTGGACAGCACCGCGAGAACTGTTGAGGGAAAGGTAGCAGTGTCATTTTCCCGAAGGCGGCTGGGCCCGAGGAAAGCCAAGGTCACTGCCCTTGCAGGCCGAAAGCACCATTGTCCATTGAAGAAACATCGCGAACGCGACAAACAATTGAGAAGTGCCAGTGCAGGTGCTGATGCTGATGCAAAGGCCGGCAGATCAACAAGGGACGGCACCACGAAAGCTTGTGACCGAAAAGAAAAATCAGTGAAATTTTCCCGAAGGCGGATAGGCCCGATGAAAGCCCCGGTGACTGCCCTTGCGAGCCAAAAGAGGGACAGACGGCGTAGTCGTTGGACACGTGACGCATGCTACGCGTTACTAGCGTTACGAAGAATAGGGCTCGACAGCCACACAAAGGGGCGCCGCAGAGAGCGCGTGAGTCGGAGGGGGACGCGACAAGCCGGGACAAAAGAATGGAGAAGGCGCCCTTTCCGTAGTTGGCCGCGCGGAGGCGGAAATAATCAACCCCGCAGTTTTTTTGAAGCACCTGCTTGTGGACCGGCCATCCGACCACGACCGCGCAGGGCGCGGCTGAAGAATGTCCAATTCAGGGGAATAAGTGTTTGCCTTTTTTTTTTTGGTGCATTGACTCACTGTAAAAAAACGAGACAGGGGTGAAGTCAAACGAGTTCCCATTTTTAGTGGTAATGCTGAGTGGTGTTAGTGGACTAAAGGATTTACACTCAGTTATACAGCTTTTGGAGCTGTTTACTTTTTTTTGTACATGCAGGAAGGGACGCGGACTTCTTAGCTGTTCTTTTTAATCAGTCCGGAATGCTCTTTATGAACCAAAATTGCTACTAATAGTTTTATTCGTGCGTTTTTGAAAGTGAGGGTGTACAGTAGCAGGTTCGGTTTTTCTCAGCTTGCGTGGGTCCTGGGAGTTTTCAGTGTGGGCTATTCACAACGACTATACTAACCGGATTATAGCACCCTCTTTTGGAACTGGTTTGCTCGGAGGGAAGTTGAGTGCTTGCTTGCGCATGTGGTTAAAGTTTCAGAGACGCCTCAAAGAATTTGGCCGGCGTAATAGAAGACCACGTTGCGAGCGGCAGAGGGCTTCTGGCATACTTCTGGCACGCTTCTGCAAGTCGTCTCTTCGTGCAGCAGCGATGACTGCTACTTGCCGAGACTCGTCTGGCGGGGGAGGTAGCTGTTACGACCCATCGTGAGACCTGAGATGAAACGGAGGGAGATTCAACGTAGCGGCAATTTTGACGGGTCGTTTGACTTCAACTTGACCCCACGATGACCTCACGAAAAAGGGTGGCTTTCTGGGAAGTGGCCGACGAGGCTCTTCCCACACTCGGCTCGGCGAAAACGACCTCCCTTCGAGAAGCAACCGACGACAGGAGAAGAAAGGGTGTCCCTCGTCTTGAAAAAAAAACCCGGAACGAATCAGAGGAAGCCTGCGCAGCTGCGGCTGTGACGTCAACACGACACAATGCTATAGGAATGCGGACTGCGGACTTAGGAATGCGGACTCGCCAGTTCCCACGTGCGGGCTCTAAGCAGGTGTCTTAGTTGGCAGTGACGTGTGGTGCCGATCTTTTGTTGATCGATGAGTTACCGCCTAGTGAGGAGGCTCAACAGGTCTTCGATGACGGTGCTGGTGCCGATCTTTTGTGTCGCGATGGAATGTCGCCTGGTGCAGGGGCGGAGTCTTGGGCTATATAACCTGCGACCAAAGTGGGCACGAACGCTCTGGACCTTCGGTAATAGGTCCATCCAGTGGCTCTGAGCCTTGGTTAACAGGCTCATCCAGACGCTCGACGCTATGAACTCTTAACTTTTGATTCCTTGCTCTTCTTTTTGTAAATTTTTGGAAATAAGTGTCTCAGTTTCTTGTCATTAAATCTGCTTGTTTTTGAAATCTCCAACCATCTGAAGTTCGGACCATTCCCTCATCCCGGACGAGCCCCCTTGGTGACGCAACAACTGGCCACGCTACCTCGAGCCGTAACAGCTATGGTGAAGGTGAAGCTTGCTATGGTGGAGGTGATGCTTGCTATGGTGGAGGTGATGCTTGCTATGGTGGAGGTGATGCTTGCTATGGTGGAGTTGATGCTTGCTATGGTGGAGGTGATGCTTGCTATGGTGGAGGTGATGCTTGCTATGGTGGAGGTGATGCTTGCTATGGTGGAGGTGATGCTTGCTATGGTGAAGGTGATGCTTGGTATGGTGAAGGTGATGCTTGGTATGGTGAAGGTGTTGCTTGGTATGGTGAAGGTGTTGCTTGGTATGGTGAAGGTGATGCTTGGTATGGTGAAGGTGATGCTTGCTATGGTGGAGGTGATGCTTGCTATGGTGGAGGTGATGCTTGCTATGGTGGAGGTGATGCTTGCTATGGTGGAGGTGATGCTTGCTATGGTGAAGGTGATGCTTGCTATGGTGAAGGTGATGCTTGCTATGGTGAAGGTGATGCTTGCTATGGTGAAGTCGATGCTTGCTATGGCGGAAGTCGATGCTTGCTATGGCGAAAGTGATGCTTGCTATAATGAAGGTGATGCTTGCTATGGTGAAGGTGATGCTTGCTATGGTGAAGGTGATGCTTGCTATGGTGAAGGTGATGCTTGCTATCGTGAAGGTGATGATTGCTATGGTGAGGGTGATGCTTGCTATGGTGAGGGTGATGCTTGCTATGGTGAAGGTGATGCTTGGTATGGTGAAGGTGATGCTTGCTATGGTGAAGGTGATACTTGGTATGGTGAAGGTGATGCTTGGTATGGTGAAGGTGATACTTGGTATGGTGAAGGTGATACTTGGTATGGTGAAGGTGATGCTTGGTATGGTAAAGGTGATGCTTGGTATGGTAAAGGTGATGCTTGGTATGGTAAAGGTGATGCTTGGTATGGTGAAGGTGATGCTTGCTATGGTGAAGGTGATGCTTGCTATGGTGGAGGTGATGCTTGCTATGGTGGAGGTGATGCTTGCTATGGTGGAGGTGATGCTTGCTATGGTGGAGGTGATGGTTGCTATGGTGGAGGTGATGCTTGCTATGGTGGAGGTGATGCTTGCTATGGTGGAGGTGATGCTTGCTATGGTGGAGGTGATGCTTGCTATGGTGGAGGTGATGCTTGGTATGGTGAAGGTGATGCTTGGTATGGTGAAGGTGATGCTTGGTATGGTGAAGGTGATGCTTGGTATGGTGAAGGTGATGCTTGGTATGGTGAAGGTGATGCTTGGTATGGTGAAGGTGATGCTTGGTATAGAGAAGGTGATGCTTGGTATGGTGGAGGTGATGCTTGCTATGGTGGAGGTGATGCTTGCTATGGTGGAGGTGATGCTTGCTATGGTGGAGGTGATGCTTGCTATGGTGAAGGTGATGCTTGGTATGGTGAAGGTGATGCTTGGTATGGTGAAGGTGATGCTTGGTATGGTGAAGGTGTTGCTTGGTATGGTGAAGGTGTTGCTTGGTATGGTGAAGGTGATGCTTGGTATGGTGAAGGTGATGCTTGGTATGGTGAAGGTGATGCTTGGTATGGTGAAGGTGATGCTTGGTATGGTGAAGGTGATGCTTGGTATGGTAAAGGTGATGCTTGGTATGGTGAAGGTGATGCTTGGTATGGTGAAGGTGATGCTTGGTATGGTGAAGGTGATGCTTGGTATGGTGAAGGTGATGCTTGGTATGGTGAAGGTGATGCTTGGTATGGTGAAGGTGATGCTTGGTATGGTGAAGGTGATGCTTGGTATGGTGAAGGTGATGCTTGGTATGGTGAAGGTGATGCTTGGTATGGTGAAGGTGATGCTTGCTATGGTGAAGGTGATGCTTGCTATGGTGAAGGTGATGATTGCTATGGTGAGGGTGATGCTTGCTATGGTGAAGGTGATGCTTGCTATGGTGAGGGTGATGCTTGCTATGGTGAAGGTGATGCTTGGTATGGTGAAGGTGATGCTTGCTATGGTGAAGGTGATACTTGGTATGGTGAAGGTGATGCTTAGTATGGTGAAGGTGATACTTGGTATGGTGAAGGTGATACTTGGTATGGTGAAGGTGATACTTGGTATGGTGAAGGTGATGCTTGGTATGGTAAAGGTGATGCTTGGTATGGTAAAGGTGATGCTTGGCATGGTGAAGGTGATGCTTGCTATGGTGAAGGTGATGCTTGCTATGGTGAAGGTGATGCTTGCTATGGTGGAGGTGATGCTTGCTATGGTGGAGGTGATGCTTGCTATGGTGGAGGTGATGCTTGCTATGGTGGAGGTGATGGTTGCTATGGTGGAGGTGATGCTTGCTATGGTGGAGGTGATGCTTGCTATGGTGGAGGTGATGCTTGCTATGGTGGAGGTGATGCTTGCTATGGTGGAGGTGATGCTTGCTATGGTGAAGGTGATGCTTGGTGTGGTGAAGGTGATGCTTGGTATAGTGAAGGTGATGCTTGGTATGGTGAAGGTTAGGCTTGGTATGGTGAAGGTGATGCTTGGTATGGTGAAGGTGATGCTTGGTATGGTGAAGGTGATGCTTGGTATAGTGAAGGTGATGCTTGGTATGGTGAAGGTGATGCTTGCTATGGTGGAGGTGATGCTTGCTATGGTGAAGGTGATGCTTGTTATGGTGAAGGTGATGCTTGCTATGGTGAAGGTGATGCTTGCTATGGTGAAGGTGATGCTTGCTATGGTGAAGCTGATGCTTGCTATGGTGAAGGTGATGCTTGCTATGGTGGAGGTGATGCTTGCTATGGTGAAGGTGATGCTTGCTATGGTGAAGGTGATGCTTGCTATGGTGAAGGTGATGCTTGCTATGGTGAAGGTGATGCTTGCAATGGTGAAGGTGATGCTTGCTATGGTGGAGTGATGCTTGCTATGGTGAAGGTGATGCTTGCTATGGTGGAGGTGATGCTTGCTATGGTGGAGGTGATGCTTGCTATGGTGGAAGTGATGCTTGCTATGGTGGAGGTGATGCTTGCTATGGTGGAGGTGATGCTTGCTATGGTGGAGGTGATGCTTGCTATGGTGGAGGTGATGCTTGCTATGGTGGAGGTGATGCTTGCTATGGTTAAGGTGATGCTTGGTATGGTAAAGGTGATGCTTGGTATGGTGAAGGTGATGCTTGGTATGGTGAAGGTGATGCTTGCTATGGTGAAGGTGATGCTTGCTATGGTGAAGGTGATGCTTGGTATGGTGAAGGTGTTGCTTGGTATGGTGAAGGTGATGCTTGGTATGGTGAAGGTGATGCTTGGTATGGTGAAGGTGATGCTTGGTATGGTGAAGGTGATGCTTGGTATGGTGAAGGTGATGCTTGCTATGGTGAGGGTGATGCTTGCTATGGTGAAGGTGATGCTTGGTATGGTGAAGGTGATGCTTGCTATGGTGAAGGTGATGCTTGCTATCGTGAAGGTGATGCTTGCTATCGTGAAGGTGATGCTTGCTATGGTGAAGGTGATGCTTGCTATGGTGAAGGTGATGCTTGCTATGGTGGAGGTGATGCTTGCTATGGTGGAGGTGATGCTTGCTATGGTGGAGGTTATGCTTGCTATGGTGGAGGTGATGCTTGCTATGGTGGAGGTGATGCTTGCTATGGTGGAGGTGATGCTTGGTATGGTGAAGGTGATGCTTGGTATGGTGAAGGTGATGCTTGGTATGGTGAAGGTGATGCTTGGTATCGTGAAGGTGATGCTTGGTATGGTGAAGGTGATGCTTGGTATGGTGAAGGTGATGCTTGGTATGGTGAAGGTGATGCTTGGTATGGTGAAGGTGATGCTTGGTATGGTGAAGGTGATGCTTGGTATGGTGGAGGTGATGCTTGCTATGGTGGAGGTGATGCTTGCTATGGTGGAGTTGATGCTTGCTATGGTGGAGGTGATGCTTGCTATGGTGGAGGTGATGCTTGCTATGGTGGAGGTGATGCTTGCTATGGTGGAGGTGATGCTTGGTATGGTGAAGGTGATGCTTGGTATGGTGAAGGTGTTGCTTGGTATGGTGAAGGTGTTGCTTGGTATGGTGAAGGTGATGCTTGGTATGGTGAAGGTGATGCTTGCTATGGTGGAGGTGATGCTTGCTATGGTGGAGGTGATGCTTGCTATGGTGGAGGTGATGCTTGCTATGGTGGATGTGATGCTTGCTATGGTGAAGGTGATGCTTGCTATGGTGAAGGTGATGCTTGCTATGGTGAAGTCGATGCTTGCTATGGCGGAAGTCGATGCTTGCTATGGCGGAAGTCGATGCTTGCTATGGCGAAAGTGATGCTTGCTATGATGAAGGTGATGCTTGCTATGGTGAAGGTGATGCTTGCTATGGTGAAGGTGATGCTTGCTATGGTGAAGGTGATGCTTGCTATGGTGAAGGTGATGATTGCTATGGTGAGGGTGATGCTTGATATGGTGAAGGTGATGCTTGCTATGGTGAGGGTGATGCTTGCTATGGTGAAGGTGATGCTTGGTATGGTGAAGGTGATGCTTGCTATGGTGAAGGTGATACTTGGTATGGTGAAGGTGATGCTTGGTATGGTGAAGGTGATACTTGGTATGGTGAAGGTGATACTTGGTATGGTGAAGGTGATGCTTGGTATGGTAAAGGTGATGCTTGGTATGGTAAAGGTGATGCTTGGTATGGTGAAGGTGATGCTTGCTATGGTGAAGGTGATGCTTGCTATGGTAAAGGTGATGCTTGCTATGGTGGAGGTGATGCTTGCTATGGTGGAGGTGATGCTTGCTATGGTGGAGGTGATGCTTGCTATGGTGGAGGTGATGGTTGCTATGGTGGAGGTGATGCTTGCTATGGTGGAGGTGATGCTTGCTATGGTGGAGGTGATGCTTGCTATGGTGGAGGTGATGCTTGCTATGGTGGAGGTGATGCTTGCTATGGTGAAGGTGATGCTTGGTATAGTGAAGGTGATGCTTGGTATAGTGAAGGTGATGCTTGGTATGGTGAAGGTGATGCTTGGTATGGTGAAGGTGATGCTTGGTATAGTGAAGGTGATGCTTGGTATGGTGAAGGTGATGCTTGCTATGGTGGAGGTGATGCTTGCTATGGTGAAGGTGATGCTTGTTATGGTGAAGGTGATGCTTGTTATGGTGAAGGTGATGCTTGCTATGGTGAAGGTGATGCTTGCTATGGTGAAGGTGATGCTTGCTATGGTGGAGGTGATGCTTGCTATGGTGAAGGTGATGCTTGCTATGGTGAAGGTGATGCTTGCTATGGTGAAGGTGATGCTTGCTATGGTGAAGGTGATGCTTGCAATGGTGAAGGTGATGCTTGCTATGGTGGAGGTGATGCTTGCTATGGTGAAGGTGATGCTTGCTATGGTGGAGGTGATGCTTGCTATGGTGGAGGTGATGCTTGCTATGGTGGAAGTGATGCTTGCTATGGTGGAGGTGATGCTTGCTATGGTGGAGGTGATGCTTGCTATGGTGGAGGTGATGCTTGCTATGGTGGAGGTGATGCTTTCTATGGTGGAGGTGATGCTTGCTATGGTGGAGGTGATGCTTGCTATGGTGGAGGTGATGGTTGCTATGGTGGAGGTGATGCTTGCTATGGTGGAGGTGATGCTTGCTATGGTGGAGGTGATGCTTGCTATGGTGGAGGTGATGCTTGCTATGGTGGAGGTGATGCTTGGTATGGTGAAGGTGATGCTTGGTATGGTGAAGGTGATGCTTGGTATGGTGAAGGTGATGCTTGGTATGGTGAAGGTGATGCTTGGTATGGTGAAGGTGATGCTTGGTATAGAGAAGGTGATGCTTGCTATGGTGGAGGTGATGCTTGCTATGGTGGAGGTGATGCTTGCTATGGTGAAGGTGATGCTTGCTATGGTGGAGGTGATGCTTGCTATGGTGGAGGTGATGCTTGCTATGGTGGAGGTGATGCTTGCTATGGTGAAGGTGATGCTTGG